>NC_133621.1:131978808-132243808 GCF_048593235.1 Sminthopsis crassicaudata | reverse complement strand
CAAAACAAGTCAATCCAGTCACAGTCTAATCTTCTGAGGCCAAAAGTCCATCTAAATGCAATGAAGATTTGCTTTCATTTAAGACAGAGGTGAGAACAAAGTCTGCAGTGGAAGTTATGATAGAAAGCAACAAAATGTGGATCACTGACCAAAATGATTATGTACTTGATGCAAATGCAGATTGCATATTGTTATATATAATACATTGTGTTTCTTCCCTTCTTCCTTCCCCTCCCAACCTTCCCGGGCCCCCTTTCAGTCAGTTATTTTCTGTGGTGAATACATGTTGTTAGAAGATGTCTTGTATGGTCTTAATCTTTGTTGTGTACTATTTTTTATAGTCTTAAGTTATAATGAAAAAAAAAAAAAAAGTAGGAACCAAACATAAAAGGTCTAGTAAAGCCAAAAATTAATTTCATATTGATTTTAAAGTGATCTAGCTGAGTTTTTACACTGAAAGCAAAGATTATAGCAATTGTAGTCCATGGTATTTATTTTCAGTCAAACCAAAGTTACATATAATTCTGCCTCTGCTTATACGGGATATTAACACTAACAATACACTCCCTTCAGAAGACTTGCACAGGCCAAATTGTTGGAATGCTGGTTTTCTTGACAACTCCAAACCCAAAAAAAAATATGATAATGCGTTATGGTGTAGTTGAAAATAGCATAGTCAGATGTTTGCTTAAAACCTAGAAACTTTACGTGTTGCTTTTCATGTGCTGTGCCAAGTCTTGATAATACTTTCTCCCCCAACCAAGGGACCTCATAACCTGATTATGGTTATTGCTTTACAAACAGTTTTTGACAGAAGGTGGCTGCTAGAGCTTAACATATGTACCAGTTCCATGTGATGGGGCCGGTTCTTGCAAACTAAGCTCATCATTTATTCTTTGCTGGAGTCAGCAAATAGACTTAAAGAGATACACAGTCATCTATCACGCCAAATAAAAGGACATAACGGCTTTCAAAAGGGTTTTCCCACTTACCCAAAAGGCTTTCTGAAAGCTTCTACCTCTGCAAAAAAAAAAAAGAAAAAAAAGGAAAAAAAAAGAAAAAGAAAAAAAAGAAATTAGAACAATTATGGCAGATTGCATGAAATGTGAGAACGTCACAGTAACTGCTACTTTTCATTATGTTTGTCTTTGGGTCATGATCAACAAAAGGGTTACAGTTTCAAAAGAGAGATTGGGATTGAAAAAAAAAAAAAGACAGAGAGAGAGAGAGATGGTTTTCAGGCATCTAGAAGTCTAATGTAAGAATTATCTGAAAAAGAAAATGGGTCTCTCCAGTACACGTTGACAAGATAATGATGGACTGGATGAAGGTAAACATGGTAACTGTCCCATCAAGAAGGTGGCCTAAGACTACAATGCTAAAGTATGCATACCTCAGTTACAAAACTTTTGAAAGGAAGTCTCAGCCACAGAATGCATATACCTGTAGAGTTTTGCATGGGTTTTATATAAATACAATTTAAAAGAAAATAGCTGCTTGCACATTATACCAGAAAAACCTCCAAAACTGCAATTGCTTTGAAAATAGATTTTAGGTTTTTTGGAGTTTTCTGAGATGCTTGGTCTGTATTTTGATAATTGTGCATATTATGTAAAAATGTTGGTGGACCCATAAATGACCAGACTTTTTCTAAGAAAAATGTTGCTTTAATGCATTTCATGAATTTTTAATCTTATATCATTGCTTGCTAGTAATAGCAAATCTGCTTTTCTGCATCTGCTTTGCGTAGCTATTGTAAGGCTTTGAACTAATGTATGTATTTATTGCTTGAACTTCTGTGCATACCTTATAAAGCATAATGTCTGACAATTTAAATGGCTCATGTATTCTTGCTTCTATCATAAGCTGATGATGGGGACTATGATCTTTTGTATACAGCAAATTTTAACTGTAGCACAAACATCTGTTTATGTATTGGTGAAATATACCTGTTTTATTTATCTTTTTGAGGTAAACTAATTTTTGATACTTTTCATTACTGTGTACTATGTTCATACCTTGAATTCTCTGACGTTAGAAGTCATGGTTGAGAATTGTAACAGCTGTTATATCCGTTCTGTATTCATGGCTTTCACTGCTGAATAAAATAAAGGACCAAACCTAGGATTTGAAAGAAAACTGTCTACCTCTAACACCAGGGAGTTATCAGATTTTATTTTACATAGTTTTAGTCTACAAAGACACAATTGCTTAAACCTAGTGGGCTTAAGGCTTATATTCTGTGTGGTTGGATTCATGGCGCAATTGTACTGTTTGAAAATCAATTAAAATTTCATGTGAATGTTACAAGTATTTGGTAGAATTACCACTAACTGGGTTGTCGGTTGATAACTCAGATATGGAGACACTATCATCAGCATTCCGTGTCTACAGCTGCTTAACTTCATAAGAATGCATTTCTCTTTGTGATTAGGGACTCAAGAACAGTCAGAATAGAGCTACAGAACTACACTTTAAAATAAACCATCCTGGACTTTAATGTCCCTTGGCAGATTCAGTCACAAAATCCAACAGTCTGTTTTCTAAAGTTCCTCCAGTCATCCGGCATTCACATTTTGGAGAATTTACTTTAGGCTTTAGACCATATACACCAATATTAACATACATTTGGACATTCTAGGTTTCTGAATACCATAAAGCTATTAGGAGCAACATGGTTTGCCCTTGTTATTTCACTAGTTCAAGTCAGTGTGAAAGGTCTTTGTCCATACAATTTGGCAAATCTTACTGAGCAAAAAGGATGTACATTTTACTATAGAATTAATGTATGAACAGTGTGTTACTGCTGTTGGTTGTAAAAAATGTATATGAAACATTTCATTCATTTGCTTACATTTCTGAAGTATAAATAAAAAGTCTAATTCTTTTTGACCCATTTATAACCCCTAGGATTTTATTCTTTCGAAGAACATTCTTTCACACCAAAAGCCCAAATCATAAATTGGTGGATAAATGGCACACGGGTTGCTAAAGATCCTTTCCTTGGGACTTGGGGATGCATAAAGTTCATTCAGTTTTAACCTGTGCTATTTTTCAAATATACTTCATTAGAAGCTGTCCCAGAGCCCCAAATTTGCCCTCCCCATACAAAGTTCCTGTGAGTTAGTTTTAAGTAGAATATGACATTGCAAATATGGAATCATAAAAGTGCAAGTGTCTTTCTTACTCTTTTAATCCTTTTCCCCTCCCATTGTCATTTCTTCTGCCCTCAGATGTCATATTATTCCATGATCCCTGGCAAAAACAAACATTCATGCCTTTGTTGGGAAACTTCTAAGTTCAAAGGTATCTGATATCAATGAAGGCAAGCATATATGCCAATGAGACCCATAAGATCTATGCTAACAATAAAAAATAGCATATGAGATGCATGGTACCTCTACCTCCTCTCCCCCCCAAAAAAGAAAAAGGCAATTTAGGGCCATTGAAGTAGTAAAGTTTGGCTCACTCTTTTTTTTTTTTTTTTTTTTAATTTTTTGAGTTTACTTTTTTTTTTAATTGAAGCTTTTTATTTTTGAAACATATGCATGAATAATTTTTCAACACTGACCCTTACAAACCTTGTGTTCCAAATTTCTCACCACCTCTCCCCTAGATGGCAAGTAATCTATGTTAAACATGTTTAAAATATATGTTAAATACAGTATATGTATACAAATTTATACAACTATCTTGCTGTACAAGAAAAATCAGATCAAAAAGAAAAAAATGAGAAAGAAAACAAAATGCAAGCAAACAACAAAAAGTGAAAATGTGATCCACACTCAGTTCCCACAGTCCTCTCTCTGAATGTAGAGGACTCTTCATCACAGGATCATTGGAACTGGCCTCAATCATCTCATTGTTGAAAAGAGAGTTTGGCTCACTCTTTAGCTTCTTTCTATATTCCTAAATTTGTTGTAAAGGAAATTAGAAAGAAAATAGGAAGATTGAGTACATGTTTTACATATCTTAACATTTTCTGCCATCATGTTGAGAAAAAAAATATAAAAAACTTTCTATTGAATTTTAAAGCATTATAAGAAAAATATAAAACTTAGTCTTTCTTGAACATCAGAAATCCTTCATTCCCCAAACTATTGGTTAGTACAAACTGTAATAATTCCAACTTGTATACCACAGTTGTATTTTCATTCATTAAAGGCTTTTTAATATGATGAATACAGTGCTTAAATGTCTTGCCTTTAAAGTGAAACAGCACATCAGAGGATAAAATTAATACGTAGAATCAAAATCAGAAACCATTTTTTCAACCTTTATTAATAATATTGTTTGATTAGATGGACTATTTTGTGATTATGAAATATTCGAGTTGGAAACCAGACAAAGTACTTGGCCACTAAACCATTTTTAATTGTAAAAAACTTTTATCTGGCTTAGTAATAAAAAGAAAAAATAATAAAGAAATAATCGAAAGTCTAACAACTTTTTTAAAAAGAAACTGAACAAATGGTAGATCAGATTCTGCTTAATCCCCCAAGCAAAAGCAGCTTTCCCTAGCAATTGAGCAAGTGGTAATTTAAAATATTTGACAAGATACTCCATAAAAGAAGCGTTCTGACATATATGTTTCAGAAGGAGTTTAGTTATCATGCACATTTCTGTGTTTTCCAAATTTTTTCAAGAGGTTTAAAGATACAGTATTGCATAAGGGAAAATAAACACAATTTGCAAAGAGAAGGCCCAAGTTCAAATCCTAGTTCTTGTCTCTTACCTAAATCTATCTAATTGAGACAATTTAGTTAATAAGCTTTCTGGGCCTGGAATTCCTTGTCTACAAAATGAAGAGGCTTAATTAGATAACAAGTGTCTCAGACTTAAAACCTATTAAAATTCTGAAAAAATCTTTACTATCAGAAAAAAAAAATAATTGTATCAGAAATGTGAAACTTGAAAGGTGGAAGGACATACATCACCAGTGCTGAGCCTAATTTTGCCTGTTTTGCTCATTCACTGCCAACAAAAATTTAAAGGATGTCATAATAACTTTGGACCAGAGAGGTATTATCTATATTGTAATGAGAAAAATGGAAGATTGGAAATTAGATAGATTATTTGTACAAAGTTGTTATTCAAAATTAATTGCCCTAAACAGAAATATTATTTGGAAGCAGTCACCATGTTCCCAAGCTGCATAACCAAATTTTGTTTCTGCCTATCCATAGTTTGTTGCAATATATATTTATTTGAAAGTCCATACAATTCCATTCCTGATTAATTGTTTGCATGATACCTTACAAAAAATAGTCTAAGTTCTCTGTCAAGGCTCAGATGGCTCTTGCCAAGGTACTTAGACTACCCAAGCACTTGGTCTCCATCCCAACCTAGACATTAGACTAAGCTAGACAAACTCTTTCAGCTCTACAATGAAAATTCTCCTAACACTTGGAACCTCATCATGATAGCACCTGTACCTGTGTCTCTCCCTACCAGATGGGAATAATTACATAGTCCTACTTCTCTGGGAGGTTATAAAGATTAATTAGAACACTGAGATTACCACCAATAAAAATGTTAATCATGGTTGCATTTCATTTTCATCTGGCAAAATCAGGCAAGCTCTGATTCCTAGTGCTAAATGTGATAAATTACCAAAATTCATGATACTACAGCCAGAAATAGTCCTCTGCATATCAGTAATACTTATGTCTTAAGTCTTATCACTCTTGTTGGTTCTTTTCCTCCCTAAAATGGCAGAAAAGAAGAGGCACACAGAAAGATTTATATAAAGAATGAATATTTAGAGTAAGCCTTGCTCTGAGTTCAAGTTCTGATCTGAGACATAGTAAGTATTTGTCCATGAGCCTCTCTATGCCATGGGGAATTAAGATTGTAGACTATAGTTGTATACATTGTAGTCTGCCAGATATTCATTTAGGGAGGTTAAAAAGTCTACAAAGCAATCACTCAGAATGTAAGAGAAAAGGATAAACAGAAAGGAGCAAAAGGAAGCACAATCATGGTTAGTTATTAAAGATGATCTTGCCCCTTCCAAACCATTATATCTGCATGCAGCCTGTGCAGAACTTTCTACATATTACTTGTTTGGGGAGCCCTCATACACATCCATGGATTGCCAGAGATCGTGACTTGTAGAATTTAGTGTTGATGATACACCTACAACAAGAATTGGAAAAGGACTTTTCTGTGAGTCAGAGCAGGAGTATTTTCAAGTGCCCAGGGCTCCCCATTCTGTTTTGTCTCTCAATTTAGTCCAACAAACATTTCAGTACTTACACAATCTCAGGTACTCAGGGAAGGCATTTGGGGAGAAGTATAGGGAGGAACATGCCATACACATCAAATATATAAAATAGGTATCCATTGGATAGGGTGATGGGAATGGAGTCAGGAAGTCCTGAGTTCAAATTCAGACTCAGATCTTCAGTCGCCAAAGCTGTCTTGTCTCAGTTCCTCAACTATAAAATGGAAACATTAATAGCACTTACTCCATAAAATTGTTGTAAGAATCAAATGAGATAATATTTTGTGTAGCATTTCACATAGTCCTCACATATCATAAATGGGTGCTTCATAAATGTTTGCTTCCTTCTTCCTAAAGTAAAGTTAACTTCAAGAAGTGTAAAGAACTTACAAAAGGGGACAAGAGGGAGATTAGGAAAAATCTCCTTTAAGAGGAGAAACCTGAGCTATATTTTTGCTTCTTGAGGAAATAAAGTGATTTTTAAGTGATGGCATTTATTTCTATAGCATATTCATTTACAAATATACTTTTTCTTTGCTCCTTTAATGCAGCAAGCCTTCACTTGTACTAAAGATTAAGAAATTTAAAATAAAATAACAAAAACAAAACTGTGGCAAAATTAACACATTCATTAATCAAGTGATGGTATGTACAGTATCCCACAGCCATAATCCTCCAAACTTTTCAAAAAGATGTATTTCCTATAGTGCTGAACTTGGTTATTATCAATACAGGCTTGTAATAAATTCATTATTATTGTTCCCTCTCAGGCCACAAGCAGTTATTATGACAGGCACAGTAGCTAAGCATACCAGCAAAGAACAAACCCTCCAAGAGCTGAAATTCTAATAGAAAAAGACAATAACACAAAAAGAAACAGAAAGGAGTGAGAATGGAGGCATCAAATAGAGAAAGTCAAAAGCCAACTATGGGAAGAAGGGGTGAGCAAAGTCAGCCACCCTAAGCCACCCACTGGGAGACTGAGAAGAACTTTCCAATGGATGAAAAGAAATGGCCTGACAGAGGATGTTTCAAGGATACAGCACCTCCAGGCTCTGAGAAAATTTTAGAATGGTAATGATTTGTATATGTTGTGTATCACGAAAGGTATCACTATCACTATCACTATCTCCCACTCACCTTATAAAGGTTTTTTGGTTCCTGGTATATACACACACACACACACACACACACACACACACACACACACACACACAGCAGAGGTATAGTGTTAAGAGCAATGGTTCTTGAAGAGAAAAATCAAAGTTTAAACCTCAACTGACATTTAGTAGCTATGTGAACTTCAGTTTATTAACTTTAAGATGAAAGAGTTGCACTAGGTAGCCTTCTAGCTCTAATTCAATAATCCAAAATCATGTTTTCTACAACATCATGAGCAGGACAAAGACTACTCTAAGAAGAAACTTTAAAAGTAAAGCACTGAAGAAGAAATGAGAAGGAAAAATACATACACTAAACAAATGTAATATGGGAACTTAAGGGTTAGTATCAAAGATAGAATACTAGACTGGACTGTGGCTTATGTTCTAAATAGGATTAAATTATATTATATGGACTAATCGCTGAGCCATGGGGAAGAAATCTAATTCATTTTAATACAAGACTAAGTAGCCTGCAGTATGAAAAGGATGCTGTACAGAAACCTAGAAACTTTGGTTCTCTTCTTGAGTCTGTCCCTAACTAGATATAGGATATTGATTAATATACCTCTAGAGATTCATTTTCTTCATCAGTCCAATGAGATGAATATTAAATTTACGCTAGATTTGCTATCAAATGGAATTTGTATTCTAACTAATATTTAGTACTTGTGTTACCTTTGACAAATCTCTTACCCTACTCAGGTCTCCCTACTACCCTACCACCATCTAATTATTTGTAAAATAAGAGGTCAAATCTTTATGGTCTAGTCTACCTCTAAATCATATGATCCTGTTATGTACCCTGAATCTCCTCTAGCTTTAGATTCTATAATTCTCCTAAGTAAACCAGATGACAAAATTTGGTGCTATTAAATTTATTTTGAAAATATAGAAAGAATGGACAGAATCAGCTACATCCAGAAAAGGAACACTGGGAAATGAGTCTAAACTGAGAGCATTGTTTTTTGTTTTGTTTTGTTTTGTTTTGTTTCTCTTCCCAGATTATTTTTACCTTGCGAATACAATCCTTCCTCTGCGACAACAACAACAACAAAATTCGGTTCTGCACCTATATATTGTACCTAGGATATACTATAAGATAGTTAATATGTATGGGAATGCCTGCCGTCTAGGGGAGGGGGTGGAGGGAAGGAGGGGAAAAACTCGGAACAGAAGGGAGTACAAGGGAATGTAAAAAAAAAAAAAAAAAATTACCTATGCATATGTACTGTCAAAGAAAATGTTATAATTATAAAAATTAATAAAGAAAAAATATTCAAAAAAAAAGAAAATATAGAAAGAAAGCTGTGTCCATAGTTTTGAATAAGTTGTCAATATATAATCTAAAAAATTAATGAGTTCTTTATAGTAAGTGGAAGAAGTTCTTTTCAAATCATTTGAATAAATGGCTAGGGATTGATGAGATCTTGTAAAAGATCTGCTCAATATATAGATTTTCCCTAATTCCTTTTTAGGACTAGCCAGTTTTGGGGTGTTTCCTCCCACCTCATAGCACCTTTCCCTTTATTGCTCATAAAGTAAAATATCAAACCTTAATAACTTGTGATGAATACCTGACTTGATTTCTTCAGGTCAATTGAACTGTAACCAAATATTTTTTATAATACAACTATGCTTTCCCAAATCTATTTCTTATTACCCTTCCTGGTGCCCATTTTATCTTTTCAGGAATGAATACTAGAGTTATAATTGACCAATAGTTATTAGTTTCATGGCCTGCCTATTATTATCTCAGCAATCTCCCTTTCACCACTTATAAAACAGACACATGAAAGTTCTATGAAATTTTCAAGAGAATAGCTACAGAAAAAGTGAAGTTTTAGGAACAATGCCAATGCTTAAAAGAACATACATTTGTCATTGATTAGGAACACTTGTCACTGATGAGGGAATCAAAGAAAATTTGTAGATGGTATTAATTTTTTTCATAAATATATAAAATAGGGGCATCTAGATGGCACAGTGGATAGAGCACCAGCCTTGAATTCAGGAGGACCAGAGTTCAAATGTGGTAAAATAAGTTTCCTTATATCAGTTTTTTTTCTATAACCATTTAAATCCACTTAGTATAAGATTTAGCCATTTCCATTTGTCCTCTAATATTCATGTTTTTCCCTCTAATTCTCAATAATTAACATGCATGTGCCAAATTAGGTAAAAATTTCTAATTTACATTTGAATTCAAGCTCAGGTAGTCAAGGTAGCAAAAACTAGATAAACCTGAAGAACTTTGTATAGAGATTCACAATATTGTAAAAGAAGCAATAACAAAAAACACTCCAAAGAAAAAGAAGAGCCAGAAAAATGGCTGATGAGGTTTTACAAATAGTTGAGGAAAAAAAGAAAGAGAAAAGGAAAAGGACAAAGAGAAAAATACGCCCAACTGAATGCAGAATTCCAGAGCACAGCAAAGAGAGATAAGGTTTTTCTTAAATGAGCAATGCAAAGAAATAGAAGAAAACAATAAAATAGTAAAGCCAATTTGAGATATAAAGGAAATATTATTGACAAAAAATGGACATAATAAAAGACAAAATGGTAGGGATTATCCCAAATAGAAGAAAGTAAAAGAGGTACCAAGAATATGTCAAGAAGAATTAGACAAAAAAGATTTTTAACATCACTGATAACTAAGAGAGTGTGGTTTCTAATCTAGAGTCAGTCATCCTGGAAAATAAAGCCAAGTGGGCACTGGGAAGCATAGATGCTAACAGTAAAGCTTGTGGAAGTGATGGAATTCCAGCCGAACTAATTAGAATCCTAAAAGATGATATGTAAAAGTGCTACAGTCAAGGTGCCAACAAATTTGGAAAATTCAACATTGGCAAATTGGAAAAACAAAAACAAAAACAAAAAAACAACCACACAATAATTCACATTTTAATCCTAAAGAAAAAAGGCTGCCAAAAAATATTTATTTTACTGAACTGTTTTTTTTTTTTTTTTTTTTTTTTTTTTTTTGTTAATTCTCTGTGGCTTTGGTTACATAATGAAAAGATAGAACTCCTTGGAAAAGACCCTGGATTTGGAAAACATTGAAAGTAAAAGGAGAGGGGGTTGACAGAGGATGAAGTGAAGAGATAATGTTATGGTAGCAAGAAACATGTGCTTGAGGAGACTCTCAGAGACAGTGGAGGATAAAAGAGTCTGCCTGCTATGGTCCATGGTCATAAAGAGTCGATATGACTGAATGACTGAACAAGAAGAAAAACATCAAGCCTCAAAGGAATATGGATAAAGGCAACATAAGAAGTGAAATATGAACGAAAAAACATGAACCATGGCATCAATTCTATATATCTCTTGGTAATTGCTATATATGATCATTGGCTCCATCAACTCTTCCCATGCTAGTGTAGTAAAAAGATTTCAAAACTTTGTAGCTTGATAAAAATGACATGACAGAATAATTAATTATAAACACAAAGGGCTGTATGTGAAAAGGATAGAAGCATTGGAACTTGTCCATAAGTGGTCTTTCATATGTAGCCTTTCAATAATATCTTTAAAATAAGAGGCAGAAACTTTATCTCTAAGTTTTGGTAACAACTTATATATTCATTGCTCAAATTATTCCCAGTATCCCTCCCCAATCAAGTCAATCATCTTGAAAATATTAAGTATAGAAATGGTCCTGAAGATCAATCTCCCACTAATGACCACATATTACTGTAGTGTGTAATCTGTTTCAAAAACGAAATTTATCAAAAACTCATTTTGGCAAATGTGACCCAAAGCTGCCTCACAAGTCTTGCCATAATGAATTTGGTAAAGTAAGAATACATGCAAGTCTTGACTACATGGACATAAATCTAGTGGAAACTGCATTGTCCTGGGTTTAAATCCTGATTTTGCGCCTGGCAATTTACCTCCTCCAGGGCTGTTTCCTTCATTTGTAAAAGAATCAACTATCCTGCCTCTAAATTCCTCCCAAATCTAAATTTATAATTCCATGATCCTAGATATTCTCAAAAGTCCTTCTCTACTTTAAGTTACAGCATAATAACTTCATAGATTTAAAGGTAGAAAGATCTTTAAAGGCCCCAGTTCATCTTCCTAATTTTCAGTGAATGTTGTTGAAATATTTAACCCTACAAAGCATTGTTTTAAAATACTCTGCATAATTGCATATATTTTCTGTTTCTAAGTTAGTACATATTAATATGGAAATAAATGATAATAATAATGATTTTCCTTTGTAACACCACATATTTTATTTTACTTTAGAATTTAAGACATTATTTTAAAAAGAGGTTCATAGATTTAACCTAAGCAAAGGGTTCTATAATACAATAAAAGATATATTTACATCCATATCCTTATCATGAGATAAACAGATCAGAGAGGCAAAAAAATATATATCTTTTTTATAAAGAAAGAATTTATAACCAAACAAAAAACAGAGAAAAACAAACTACTCTGAATACATAAAATTTAAAAGATCTGCATGAACAAAGCCAATGCAGTTAAAATTAGAAAGGAAATAGCTAAGAAAAAACAAAACAAAAACAAAAACAACTTTGCAGTACATTTCTTTGAAAAAGATTATCTCATCAAAGATAAAAGGAATTGAATCAAATTTATAACAAGAATTATTCTCTTACATGTAAATAATTAGGCATATGAACAAGCCATGTTCAGAGGGAATAATCCATCCTACTCAAAACAACAAATTAAACAACTCTAAATTGTTTAAACTAAAACAACATTAAAACAAAAACTCTAAGAATGAACTACAAATTAAAACAATTTCCTCCCACCCATCAGAAAAGCAAAGATACCAAAAAAGGAAATTATTGGAGGGGCTTCAAGAAAACAAGCTGTTGGAAATATGAATCATTCTAGTCAGGCTGAAAAGAAAGTTGGGCTTCTTACCAAAAAGTCACTTAAATGTGCACTTTCTGACTCACTGATACCACTATTAGACCTATCTTTCAAAGAGAGCAAAGAGAAAAAAAATGTGTTCACAAATATTTGTGATTCTGAAGAACAATTTATATAACAATCTTATAAAGATAAGCAATTTTGAAAGAATTAAGAACTTTTGATTAATGCCATGACTAACAATGATTCCAGAGGGTTAGTAATACCTCCTTAAGGTGCAGAATAAAATATACTTTTTGCTTGACCATTAGTTACAAGAGTTTTGCTGTTTTTCTTTTTCCCCAAAAGGTTAGGGGCAAGAGATAAGGTAGGAGAGAGATAAGCAAGGGTGACAGTTAAAGAAAAAAAGGGAAGAAAATAATAATAATTAAAGATTTTATTAAAATGCAAGAAGAGTACAGAAGGAAACAATAATAAGCAGTACAGTTTTCAAAATGATACTTTGGATTTATTTTGGGAGGAAGGAAATAAATATTTGTTTATTATATTTATATAATTAATATATTGTATATATTATATGAATATTATATAATTAATAAGATAGTAAATAGATTTATTATATTAATTAACGTATCAGGAACTGTACTAAATGCCTTACAAATATCTCATTTGATCCTACCAGCAATCCTGGAAGCTGCATGCTATTATCCCTTTTTATTCAGATGAGTAAGCTGAGGCACACAGAGATTAAATGGTTTGTCCAGAATCATATATACTTAAGATCATGTGAAGCCAGATTTCAACTCAGGTCTTCCCTAAAGTCCAAATGTTTTAGCTACTCTGTTTCCTGGATCCCTCTAGGTATTTATTATATACATGAAAGATAGCATGTAGGAAATAGAGATTCCGTTTCACGTTGTTGTACTTTGTGTATGGTAATGCTCATTTTATTCGATGTTTATTAAGCTCAAAATAAATCACAATAGTTTTGGAGGAAAGATGAGAACATGATTTGTAGAAGCAAAGTGTTTTTGAAGTAGCCAGTTATCTATATAGGATTCAAGCATGTTACCTGCAGAAATTGTAATATTTACAATTTCACAGTGACTTAAAAACTCCATGATCATCTATTTGTGGCCACCAAAAATCAAAATGCGATAGTGTTATCATCCATTTTAATGAGAAATATAACTTTAAGATACTGCTTCCAAATCTGTATTATGGGCAATGATTTGACCAACACGTCTTTGTCTCAGACCCTAGCTAGCCTTGTCTATCACTAAATCAGGTATCTGTTATTTGAACTGGAGTACTCTCACAGAAAGAATCGCATTTTAAAGAATATGGCTTACATTCAGTATAAAAGATAATGTTCAAATTACTTAACAGAAAGTTGACATCTCACATGTAGAAGTGTTTTTGTGTCATTCCAAGAATTGCTTATTTCTCACCATTGAGTCCTAGGACTCTCTCCAAACAATATTGATTCTCCCTATTAGAATGTAAATTCCATTGGGTCAAGGAATTATTTTTCTTCTTTCATTTATATCTTTAGTGTTTGGCACATGAGTGTTTGATAAATGATTTTTCATTCATTCAATCACTCTTACTACTTATTTACCACTTTCTCCCTCAATACCTTGATCCTTGTTTGATGCTTTTAGTGTTCAGAAGTACAATTAACGTTTTTTAATCAATTGGCTAGCTTTTTCTGCAGAAAACTATTCTGATGATGAAGGTTAAAAAGCAAAACAAAACACAGTGCAAATCATTTCTATACTAATATTCTCTCTCAATTTCCTTTAGTTGTTCAAAATGAAGAACAAAAGCATTGCGAACTAAGGCTTTTAGCTGAAATATAATTGCTTACACATCCAAATACATTAGCCAGATTTGCAACAAGCGATTAGGCAGTCAATTGTGTTGAAAATGCTCTTGCTCACTCAGAGAAGTGACCACACCCACCCCCAGGCTCACCCCAGCCTTCCCCTTCTCTCCTAGGAGTTCAGTAAGCATCACTTGCTCCATGGTTGCCACTTGTTGGGAACAGTAGAGTATCACTGGGGTACAAATATTACCCAGCCAATGTCTTTAATAATTCCCTTCCTGTATCAAAATACTTTCCTCTCTGGCTTTCTGTGGTGAAAGTAGAGCTTTGTTGTGGAAGAAAGAGACAGTTATGTGTCTATGTATCACCAATCTAAGTGAAAAAATTCTTGTCAAACTGCTATATGATAGAAAATCATTTGCATCTTTAGCTTCTATTTCTTCATTAGTAAAATGAAAGGGGGTTGGACTAGAGCAAGTTGCAAAGACGTTAAAAAACCATTCTTAGTTCCTGAACTATACAAAAACAGGCAGCCATCTAGTTTTGGCCTATGGTTTAGTGTCTCCGGGACTTTTCTAAGTCTCTTTCAACTCAAAAAAATCATATATGATCCTATGAGATTAAAAGAAAAGGGGAAAAACATGGTTTGCCAGAGTTTTCACTTTCCATGAACTATGCTGCTGAATTGTGGATAGCACTTCAGCTACCTAAAATCCCCTTCATAATAGGGTAGGCTAACCCACTTTTCAGGGTTATAGGAATACAAGTCTGGCAAGAGAAGGCTTTTAGTTCTTCTGAAAATAAAATATGACATCTGCCTTCCTTTTAAATCTTTTAGTTGAACTGTCATTAGTCTTATGGCTTGGAGTTTAAATAGCCCCATCTTTCTGATCCACAAAAGAAAGAGCCTTGAGTATCATGGATTCATTCTGGCTAATAACACTAGTTATTATTTCCATTCATTTACAAAAGCAACACATAGAATATATCCTGAGTTAAAATGTTGGCTAGTTAAGCATAATGACAACTCAGGGAAGAGTCAAAAGAGCTCCATTTTCTTTTACCTAAGTAGTTGTGTGGGGATCATCACCTAAAACCAAACACAAAGCAAAAATTACTTTTTCATCTCTCTTTTTCTCCTAAACTCCATTAAAGGGGCAAACAACAAGATTGATTCAATTTACTAACCAGTTCTCTATAGGCCATGGAAAGATTGACTATGGGTAGTCAACATGGCTCTCTGAGCCATGGCCACTGACTGCTGCTACTTGCCTACTAAATGCTTTAAATGACTTTTTTCATAACCAGCATATTTTAAGATTAAATGATCTTTGGTTCCATATTGTCTTTAATCTAACTTCACTGATTCCCTTCCTACCTCAACCACCTTTTGTGTGGGCAGTACAGCTTTACTCTCAGTAATGAGCCCCTCAGCTCCATACCAGACCTTTTGAAGAGGGCTCACTTTTCATCATACAAAAGCATGAACTCACACATGTTCCAACCTTCCTTTGTTCCCTTCAGGCTCCCATACTCATTGAGTTGCCTATTTTCTTTCAGGTGAGATTCAAGGTATCGGACCTTAAAAGCCTTCTATTGGGAATAGAGAGGGGGAAAGCAGAGAAAAGGGGAGAGGAGGAAGCAGAGAGGGGATCCGGGTTATATCAGTGAGCCCCTCTTTACTGGCATTGCCCTCACAGCAGCTAGGGAGCTCAGAGACTCTAAGCCTTCCTATTTCAAACTTCACAGGTCTGAAAGATTGAACATTTGCTGTGAAGGGCCTTCATCTTTGGAATTCTGTGCCCAAGTCTCTACCTACATGGTCCAAAGTAAAGTCCATCTCACTACTAAAGTTGGTTCCTGAGTTAAGAGGATCCAGTAATATGGTTTATTTATTTCCCGCATTCATGGTCCACTGAGGCACAGTAAAGGCCTCAGAGTTTTGCTAAATGTGTGCAGGAGTTGGGCACATCTTTATAAATTCAAGAGCAAATAACATTCAGTCCAAACAGGAGGGGACACGACTCCAATCTTTCCTCTTCTGTTGCCTGTGACTTGCTCTAACGCAATCTCAAAGCTATCTGTTCATTTGGTTCCATTTGTTTTCTGTCAAATTAACCTGCCTGCCCTCATCATTCCTTTGCCTGATTGTTTTTACTTTGGGTTTCACTGTATCTTGATAGCTAATGATTGAAAAATTATAAATACAAATAAAGGAGGATGCCCCATATGCTTACGAAGTCTGCAGCTATTCCCAGCTCAGATGGACTGCAGTCAGCTGAAAATGAGATGAGTTATTAGGGATCCAGCAGGGGCGCAGAGCAAAGAGTATTTCGGTCAAAAGTGACTGTTGAAACAAAAGAAAATAACCCCATCCCAAATGCTCTGGGCTGAATCAGCCTTCCTGGGGTCTTATTCTGGTTCAGAGATAACTCTGTCCTTGAAGTACTCTCTGTTGAGTGACACTAGTCCATGGTATCAAGTAGTGTTTAAAATACCCAGATTAAAAGACTTAGGCATTTAATGTTACAGCTCCAACAGGTATATAAACGAAAATGAACTTGCAAATTTCATTGAAGCTTTATGCTCCAACCCGTGCCAGTCCCTAATATCAATGGTTTCTCCAATCCTGACAAAGACTTTCACTGTCTCTTACCAAGTTCCCTTTCACACTTGGCATGATGCCAGTCCAGCAGGGGAAGGTGACTTTAGTGGGGCTATCACTCTTGTAGGTGCATAGGTTAACATCCTTCTTGGGCAATGATTGGACTAATATTCTGTTCTTTGTTCGAAGCTCTAAAGGATTAACGTATGAGACATGATACTTGAACTGATGTTATTCCTGTCCTAAAAGCATTAGCTCCTTTTCCCTTCCTGGTGAAAGAGGTGAGAGGATATGACTCTTGTCTCAGAACTGCCCAAGAAAGTGCTTTTATCAAATTTCAGTTGGATAATGTACTGATGGTTCATTTAAAAGAGATAGTCTGGTTCTGTTAGCTCAATAGCATAGAGAATTGATTTTATCCCCATTTAGGCTAGTTAATGTCACTGTGTTCCTATAGACACAGACTGCAATAGTAAACCTGACCAGTCTTTCATAAATGAACATGGGTAAGACAATCAGAGTGCCTTATCTAGCCATCACCAGCCATACAATCCAGGGGCAGAATTTTCATATATGTGCCCGAGGCATGTTATGTCTTACATATAAATTATTAGCAGCTAAAATTACATTCTTGAGCTTTTGATTGCCATAAAATAAAGTAATTAGATTAGGTATTTGGATTTATTCTCTATGACCATTATTATTATTATTTTTAGAACTATTCTATTCCAGATTAATAGAAAGTGAAGACCAAGAATTAAATAGTAAAGTCAGGGATGGATTAGGCCAGAAAGAAACACTCTTAAAATTGTACCTATACAATCAGTGAACTTGATTTAAACAAATACAAAAAAGAGCTATTCTGATAGTAAATAAACAATTCTTTGTTTTTTCCCTATCGGGAAAAGGAAAAAGTGTCTGGCTGAGATTCCATTCAAAGCAAACACTGCTTCAGGAATACCACAAAGAGATTGTCTATTTAGATAGTATGCACACTGTGTACTTATAAAAAACTTCACAATACATCCCCTCAATGGGAGAATAGGGTAGGGAAGTGTGAATATGAAACATATTACATTTGCATACAAAGAAAGTACAAGATTTGGTTTAAATTCCACCTCTGACACTAGTGGCCCTAGCAAATCCTTTATCTCAGTTCTTATCTATCTTATCTATCAAGCAAGGGGGCTGAACTCAATGGCCATTAAGATAACTTCTAACTTTAAATCTCGGATTCTTCTAGCTTTTAAGATTTACAAAACATTTTAAATATATTATCTCATTTTATCCTCCTTTCAAAGAGGTTGTGACTTATTCCTAGGTGTCAGACAAAAAACTCAAAGTCTAATTTTCTTGTTACTCTAAGTACACTATTCTTCAATCAAAGTTTTTATTGATATGAACATAATCTGATTCATAGTAAGAATAGATTACATTTAGGAGAATTTTAAGTGCATGATCTCATTTGCTCTTCACAACAATACTGAGCTTCACAAGCATTATTAACCCTATGTTATTGATTAAAAAATTGAAGTTCGTATGCAAAAGAACTATCAAACATTGACTCAGCAGCATCTCTATTGGGTCCGTATCCCAAAAAGATCATAAAAAAGGGAAAAGAACTTACATGTACAAAAATGTTTTTAGCAGCCCTTTTTGTAGTGGCCAGGAATTGGAATTTGAGTGGATGCCCATCAATTGGAGAATGGCTGAATAAATTATGGTATATGAATGTTAGGGAATATTATTGTTCTCTAAGAAACAATTGGCAGGATGATTTCAGAGAGGCCTGAAGAGACTTACATAAACTGATGCTAAGTGAAATGAGTAGAACCAAGAGAACATAGTACACAGTAACAATAAGACCATGTGATGAACATATTTGATAAATGTAACTCTTTTCAATAATGAGATAATTCAGGCTAATTCCAATAGACTTGTAATGGAAAGAATTATCTGCACCCAGAGAAATGACTGTGTGGGGATTAAAAATGGATCACAACATAATATTTTAACTTTTTTATTAGTTTTCTTTCTCATTTTTTCCCTTTTTGATCTGATTTTTCTTATGCAGCATAATAAATATGGAAATATATATAGAAGAATTGCATGTGTTTAACATATTGAATTGCTTACTGTCTAGGGGAAGGAGTGGAAGGAAGGGAGGAAGAAAAATTTAGAACACAAGGTTTTGCAAAGAGTGAATGCTGAAAACTATCTTTATGCATATTTTGAAAATAAAAAGCTATTAAAAAAAATAAAAAGAAAACTGAAGTTCAGAGGTCGTCCCTATTCATACCACTACCTCTTTGTAGTACCCACCTCCCAAGGTTGTTATGAAGATCAAATGAGGTAATAATTATAAAGCATTTAGCATAGTGTCTGGCACCCAGTGTTTATAAAAATGTTAGTCAATTTTATCATTATTATTATTGTTATTTTAGTGTCAAAGATAGGACTTGAAACCTGATACATGACTCTAAGATCAGAATTTTTTCCACTATTTCATGATGATATCAGTAAATTATCAACTGACATAAAATGCTGAAAAGTTAGTATCATCATAGCCCCTATTTGGGCGATTTGTTCTTCAAATAGTTAAATTACATTCAGCAAATGATGTATCATGTGGAGGAATCAGCAATTCAGTGTAATTCAATTCAAGAAATATTTATTAAGTATCTATAATGTGTAAGATCTTGGAACAGTGCAAAGATAAGTAAGATATGATCTTTTATCTTTTAGATGAACTGCATCATGGAAACCAGGGTCATTTACATCCTTAGGTACCATTTTTCTGGGTATACCTCATTGTATCTCAGGGGTACAGGAAGACAGGGAAGACAGGGAAGGAAATAAATGGCAACAGATAATTAAAAGAAGCATGAGACATTAGAGCGTGTTTACAGTAAAGCTTAAGTTACTTGATATTAATGTTTAGAAATTATAAGTTCCAGCAAGCCTTTGGAATATCTGGAAAATGGAAAAAATATGGCATCCTAGTAGTAAACTATTTCAATGTTATGCACAAGCATATCCAACCAGTAACTAGGAATATACTATAGGAACTAAAAGTTGTTATAGGAAAAAAACATTTTTCTGTATATGACTTTTTTTCTACGATCTATCATGACTAGGATAGAGACTTTAAACATAAAGTACCTAAGGAAGGTCTCAGCAAGAATCCAGAGGTTTAAAGTCCCACTTTACCACTACCATCAATCTTCCTCCATTTGGAGACAGGAAGGACACATCCAAATCAGTTAATTATCACTGGAGCCTTATTGCCTATCCTTTTTTTTTTTTTTTTTTTTTTAATTTCCCAAAGAATTATTTTATTTTTTTTTCAGTTTTTTTTTTTATTTAGAATTTTTTTCCACAGTATATATGCATGAGTAAATTTTTTAAATAATATTATCCCTTGTATTCATTTTTCCAAATTATCCCCCCCCTCCGTCTACTCCCTCCCTCCGATGACAGGCAATCCCATACATTTTACATGTGTTACAATATAACCTAGATACAATATATGTGTGTAAATACCATTTTCTTGTTGCACAATAAGCATTAGATTCCAAAGGTGTAAGTAACCTGGGTAGATAGACAATAGTGCTAACAATTTACATTCACTTCCCAGTGTTCCTTCTCTGGGTGTAGTTATTTCTGCCCATCATTGATCAACTGGAAGTGAGTTGGATCTTCTTTATGTTGAAGATTTCCACTTCCATCAGAATACATCTTCATACAACATTGAAGTGTACAGCAATCTTCTGGTTCTATTCATTTCACTCAGCATCAGTTGATGTAAGTCTCTCCAAGCCTCTCTGTATTCCTCCTGCTGGTCATTTCTTACAGAGTCTCAAAACCTTTTAAGGAAAAACTATTCTAACCTGCAAGAGAGAAAGAGTTGGAGTATGGTTCACAGGGAATAAGTATAAGAAGCAAGACTTCAACCCTTTCCTCTAATTCCAAAGGCAGCATTTTTTTTTTAAGCTACCATAAGACCTACAGTTTTAGAACTTTTCAGCAGCAATATATCTGAAGATCAAGAATACCAAGTTACTTATGGGAAAACATCTCATTTTCACCACATTGTTTATTGGCAGATACAATAAAGTTTCTGATAATTATTGCTTTTTTGATATGTGATTGATCCTAAATCTTCCAAGCTATATTCAGTATACCACATAAAGGACTTATTTTATCTGTCATAAACCAAGTCAGGAGAAAGAAGGCATTCTAATACATGGCCCAATGCCTAGAAAATAAAGAACTCAATAATACATTTAATAAAATTTATTTTTATTTATTAATAAAATAAATAACTCAATAAATAATTGACTGATTCGGATTATAATTCAAAACTATTAGAATTTAAATCTATTTTACAATGATTTTATGATTTGATCACCAACAATAAACTACTGATAAAATCTAAGACCATTAACTGGGGAATGACTGAACAAGTTGTGGTATATAATTATAATGGAAAACTACTTTGCTATAAGAAATGATGAGCTCATTGATTTTAGAAAAATATGAGAGACTTGTACAAAAAAATAAAGAGTAAAATGAACAGTACTAAGAAAACACTAGTCACAGAAATATTGTTTTAAGAATAAATTTGGGGATTTATAATATTCAAAATTATTTACTTGCTCAAAGTTGACTTTGAAACTGTCTGCATCCAGAGAAATAACTGATGATTTCACACACACATATATACACACATATTTGTGTTTAATAGTAGCCATTTTGGGGAGGGAAGAAAGTTACATGATAACTTTATTATATATTTAAAAGGAATAGCAAGTTATATATAATAGATTTACAGTTTTATATGCAGTCATCTTTTGAAAATTCTACTCTGTTATGGAAATGTTGGTTTTAATTCATAAATTAAAATATAATAATTGAATTTTTGAAATATAATGTAGGATCCTTGACAACAGAGACTGTTTCCATTTTTTTCTGTTTCCCAGTACCTAGCATAATGCCTTGTCTCACAGCAAGTACTAAATAAATACTTACAGAATTGAACTGCTCCTCAAAAACATGTTAAATAACAAGAGTAAATATTTTTACTTTAGTTTTATAGATGAATAAACTGGAGCTCAGGAAAGTGAAGTCACAAGTCCAAGGCCACCATCTTGAGTAGGGTTGATACACTTTTTGACTTTGCTCTTCCTGACAACAGAGTTCAGAACCTTATAAATACTCATTAAATATTTACTAATTTACAAATATTGAGTTTAATTGTACTCTGGAGCTCATATGATCCAATACCTACTTGAATTGTTAACACTCCAAAGAAGGTGAGCTAAAATCCATAAACTAATTCATAGAATTACAAGTCTAGAAAGGATTTCAGAAGGGACCATTGAATCCTTATACCCAATTAAGAATTAACTCTACAACATATATAGAGCCTTTGTTTGAAGATCTCCCATGAAGGGGAGTCTACTACCAGTCCCTTTTTGGATATGTGTAGCAATTAGCAAATTTCCTTTACTATAAGTCTAAATCTGTCCCCTTCCTACTTCTACTTGCTGCTTCTGGAGCTCCTCCTAATACAAATAATTATCTAATTCCTCTTACAGTTAATAGCTCTTGAAATATTTGAAGATAGTTCTTAAATCTCTCCTATGTCTTTCTTTTCTGACTATATACATATACACCTTCAAAGAATCCTCATTTGGCAAAATCTTGAGAATCTTCATTATCTAATTTTCTTCCTCTGGATATCCTTTAGTTTATCAAAGTCCTTCATAAAATGTAGTACCCAGAATGAACACAATACTATATATGTGATCCAACTATCATAGCGTACAGCAGCATTTTCATCTCTGTCTGGATACCATACCTCTCAATGCAGTCCAATGGCATAATCTTTCAGGTTGCAGACCTCTAAAATGTCAAATTCTTTTTCAAACAAATTATTGCCTAAGATTTTACAACTAATTTGTAATTTACAAATGATTTTACAACTGAGTTAATTTTTTTAATCCATTGAAAGATTTTACATATATTACTATTAAATTCCATCTTATAAGACTCAATTCAATGGCCTTGCCTATCAAGATCTATTAAACATCCTGCCATCGGTCATATTAATTATCCTTCTTAGTTTTATGTCATCTGCACATTTGATAAACAAACTGTCTAGTTTTGTCAAAGATATGGATAAAGATGTTAACACAGGTCCATATTTGTTATTTGTATTGTTCCATTATAGAACTTCTAAGCTTTTATTAGTGTAATAACAACAACTATCTGCATTTAATAGTCTGTTCTACAATTCTTTATCATATCAATAAGAACAATATCAGATTTTTGTGCAGTGTTTGATTAAGCAAAGAATATAAGTCTAGAACAGAAAAGGGAGAGAAATAATTAAAAGAATAAGGGAAAGAAATCCTTTTTTGGAAAAAGACATAGAAAAGATTAAAAATTAATCATACCAAGTAAAGAGGAAGAGAGGTTTGAGGGATTTATAGGAAGGAAAAAAGTAGGATAAGAATAACAAAGATAAAAGAAATAAGAAGGAAATAATTTAATCCTCAATATTAGGGAAAAGGTTGATAAATGAGTAGGGGGTAGGAAGGGAGGCATGATGAATCAAAATTAAATGAAAAGACAATTCAGTCTTTAAAAACAAAAGGGAAAAATAATTCTAATGTAGGATAGAAGTGTTAGGGAGGGGAGAAGGGGTATTGGAGACAAATGGAAGAAATACAAACCTAATTGTCCTTTAAAGAGTGAAAAATTAGATAAGAAAACAAACAAAACAAAACAAAAAAAAACCAAACTGTTGCTTATAAAAAACACATCTAAAAAGCAAAAACATACTAGAATAAAAACGAAGGAACAAATAAGCTAATTTTGAAAACAAGAGTTGCAAACATGTAATAAACAAAGCAAAATCTAAAATTCATAATATAAAAAAGGTAAACAAAAAAAATCATGCTAAAAGGAGTCATAAACAAATCATGAGCAATATAAGCTTATAAACACACAAGCATAATAGATTAGGAGATTTTAATACCTCTCTATTAAGTTTTGGACAAATGTAATAGAAAATAAATAGCAGGGAAAATTTAGTGAAGTGGATAGAGTGCCAAGCCAGCAATCAGGGACATGAGTCTTCCTGAGTTCAAATCCAGCCCCAGATATTTACTAGCTGTGTGACTCTGGGTAAGTCACTAAATCCCGTTAGACTCAATGTTCTCAAACGTAAAATGAGCTGGAGAAGAAAATGGCAGACATCTCCAGCATCTTTGCCAAGAAAACCTCAAATGTGGTCATAGAGTCAGGCACAAATGAAAATGGCTGAACAACAACTGTAAGTTTTAGAGAAATGGAACGGAAAGAAAAACAAATGGGAAAATGTAGTGCTGACCAAATTGCTGGACAAATTAGATTTGGAGGGCAGCTAAATGGTGCAGTGGATAGATAGGCCTGTACTCTATCTATCTGAATAGATAGGAGGATCTGAATTCAAACTCAATCTTAGACACTTGACACTTAACTAACTCTGTGGCCCTGACTAAATCATTTAACCCCAGTTGCCTCACCAAAAACAATTATATTTGAGCAACTGGAAGCTAATTCATGACACATCAGGTAATAATAAAAAAATAATAATAATAAATCAAAAAATGAAAAATAATAGGAGAAAATGTGAAATTTCTTATTGAAAAACAACTGACTTTGAAAAGCAATATAGGAGATATAATTTAAGAATTATTGTTCTATCTGAAAGCCCTGAACAAAAAGAGAGTTAAGATATTATATTCCAAGAAATTATCAAAGAAAATTACCCTGATATCCTAAAATCAGAACCAAAATAAAAATTGAAAAAGTCTGGGAACAATTCCCCATATGAAAACTCAAACAAATAGTGCGTTTTTATCCCAAAAGTTGGGATCTTTGCAGTTATCAAATACTAGGTTAGTTTAGTCATTGACTACATATTTTGTGTCCCACTTCTATTTTACCAAAAATTTAAAGAATTAATTCTAACATTATATAAACTATTTGGAAAAATAGGCAAAGAAGGCATTCTACCAAATTTCTTTTATGACAGAAATATAGTTCTGATACCTAAATCAGGAAGAGCAAAACCAGAAAAAGAAAACTATAGGCCAATTTCCCTAATGAATATTCATGCAAAGTTTCTAAATAAAAATACCAGCAAAGAGATTATAGCAATTTATGAAGAGAATCATACACTATGTCCAAGTGGGATTTATGCCAGAAACACAGAGTTGATTCATTATTAGGAAAACTATGAGCATAAGTGGCATATCAATACAAAAAACCCCAATATAAATCATATAATTATTTCAGTAGATGAAGAAAATGCCTTTGAAAAAAAATACCACCCATTTTATTAAAAAACACTTGAAATAAATGGAGCTTTCTCCAAAATTATAATATCTATCTAAAATATAGGGGGAGAGAAAAGAGAAAAAAATGTGGAACACAAAGTTTTGCATGGGTGACTGTTGAAAACTATTATTCCATTTGTTTTGAATATAAAAAACTATTATTAAAAAATAAAATCAACATCAAGCATTGTCAATAATGGGGGTTAGCTAGAAGTCTTCCCAATAAGATCAGGTAAAGCAAATTATCATTTTCACCTCTATTATTGAATATTGTTCTAAAAATGCTAGCTATAGAAAAAAAGAAGAAAATTTTTTGAAAGAGTTAGAATAGGCAATGAGGAAACAAAATTATCATTTTGCAGAAGATTTGATGGTATACTTGGAGAATCCTAGAGGATCTACTAAATCACTAGTTGAAATAATTAACAACTTTAGCAGTATATAATATAAACCCACAGAAATCACCAGCATTCCTGCATAATTTCTATATAGTTATATTTCTGTGTAAGTATGCCAACATGTCCAGAAGCAAGAGAAAGAAACAGAAATTCCATTTAAAATAACTGTAGACAATTTAAAATACTTGGGAGCCTTCCTAACAAATCTAGGAGCTAGATGAATTCAATTACAAAACACTCGTCACACAAATAAAGTCAGATCTTAAAAAAAAAATTGGAAAAATATAAATTGCTCATGGGTAGACCAAAAGAATATAGTAAATATGTCAATTCTACCTAAATTGATCTATTTTTTCAATGCCATACCAATCAAATAATCAAAAATTTATTTTATACATCTCAAAAAAAAAAAAAGCATAAAGTTCATTTGAAAGAACAAAAGGTCAATTAATCGTTTTTTAATGTCAAGGAAGGTGGCCTTGCTATATCAGTTCTCAAATTGTATTATAAATTGATAGAGTGGTGGATCACTATAACAGATGAGTTACAGAATACATTATACAAAATGAACAAGTAATTTAGAGCTTAATAAATCAAAAAATTTAGGCTCTGAGGGCAAAGAGTATAACAATGAAATAGACTAGATATGGTTAAGTCAGAAACTACAGAATTCATTAATCTAGTATTCAATAAATCTGAAAAAAATAAATTACTTAGGAAAGAGCTCCATATATCAAATATTTAGAAAACAGTCTGACAAAAATTAGACTTAACCTAACATTTTGCCTAGACTATATTCCACAATATCTTACTAATATAGATCACACCAGATTTTTAAAATTACAACTATTTCATTAAAATGTATTCTTATACAAAAACGTAAAAGAGACAATTACCAAAAAATAGTAATACTCTCTTTACATTAAACTGAAGAGTTTCTGTGCAAACAAAATTAATGCACCTAGAATAAGAATTGAGAAAAAAAAAGTTTGATATCCAACATATATAAATAAGCAATCAATGGAGATATAAAACCAAAATCATTTTGCAGGAGATAAATGATCAAAGGATATGAACCAACAATTTTCAAAAGAAAAAACAGCAAACAACGACCATATGAAAGAATGATCCAAACATTTAATAATAAAAGAAATAAAAATCAAAACAATCCTCAGGTTTCACCTTACACTCTACAAATTGGCAAAGATGTTAAAAGATAGGAATAGTCAACATTGTGGTCTTTGGAGGAAGATATTAATTTATTACTGGTAAAGTTGTAAATCAGCACAAACATTTTGGAAAGCATTTTGGAATTATGCAAAATGTAAAATGTCTACACTTTCTGACCCAAACACTTCAGGTTTATGCCTCAGGGAGGCCATTAAGAAGTTTCCACCAAAATATTTATAACCATATTTGTTTTTTGTGACAGCAAAATTATAAACAAAGTAAATGTGTATTGACTGGGAGATAACCAAACAAACTGGGATACATGAATGTAATAGAATATTATTGTGCTATAAGATGATGACTATGATGACTACTGAGAAGCATAAAAAGATTTTTATGAATGAATTGATGCAGAGATAAATAGAGACAAAAACAAAAAACAAAAAAACAAATCCAACCCCAAAACAATACCCACAATGAAATAGGGAAGGAATAAGCATTTATATCAAGCCTATGTGTGATACTGTACTTAGCACTAAAAATAATTCATTATCTAATGACTACAACAAAAAGGAAAAGAACAAACACAGAACAACCAAATGTAATTGTTGCAAAATTATCAAGAGCAAACATGGCTCCAAAGAAAAGTTAAGAAGACTTTTTCCAGAGTATTCATTAAAGAGTTGGGAGATTCATGAGTATTGTACAATGCATATATTTTAAGACTTCTTTACATAATTTTCTCCCCATTTTCTTATAAGAGAAAGCTTACTTGGAGGAAGAAAAAGGAAATTTTGGTGATGGTTTCATAAAAAGATATCCTTTCTGTCTCAGATTGCTTAGCTGCCTTCTCACTCTAGAATTTTTCTTATCACAAAGTTTTCTCACCTTCTAATATCCCTCAACTATGACTCCACCACCATGACCCTTTCTAGGATATCTATCTTACTTCCTCATTTTTTTTAATGACTGTTTTATGCCTGTTTTATGCCATTCCCCCCACTTAGGAACTTTCTTTTTGATTGTATTTTTGCCCCAGTAATTACCTAAATGCCAAGCACAGAGAAAGTTTTTATTGAAAGCCAGTTAATTAATAAAAGCAGTAATAATAATATTGAAAGAAATACAGAAGATAGAAGCAAAGAAAAATGTCAAGCAAAAGAATTTGAAAGCATGGAGTAGTACAATAAGAACAGTGTAGCAAAACCTAAGGCTATTAAGGAAGTTTACAAATAGCAAAAAAAAAAAAAATAAGGGCAGGGGTTGATTAGTTATATTAGATAAGAGAGATAATAAGAAAAGGAAGGGCTGCTAAACTTTATTTTCCATCTCTTTTCTGTGCTAAGCAAAAAGACAGTTGGATTGTAAAAGGATTAAATAAAAAATTCTTTTTAAGGAGCTTGCAATCAAGTTAAGTGAGGAGACAGACATATTGGCTAGTTATCTTTGATAGTTGAAAACATCTAGTTCAAGGAAGGTATAATGTAGAATGATGATGATGATGATAACGACACATACACAGATTTGTAGTGTGCATTTTTTCCTATATGATACTTATAATAAACTTGGAAGGTATACTTAAAAGTATGACATTAGGGTCATCTTGGGCCAAAAGGACATTTTGGACTCCTGTCCCTTCCCAACCAATTCCTTAATTATATTATCTTCCTGAATTAGAATGTGAATTCTTTTAGCTAAATGTGTGGGTTCCTTTTGCTTGTATATGTTTATTTGTTACTAGCACTATTTTATTCATTAGTTAAGGAAGGGTATGTTTTAGAGGGATAAAGAAGCTAGCTAAAGGATTACCTTTAAAAGGAAAGGCAGGAGCAGCGAGATGGCACAGTGGCTAGAGCACCAGCCCTGAAGTCAGGAGGAGCTGAGTTCAAATCTGATCTGACACCTAACCCTTCCTAGCTGTATGACCCTGAGCAAGTCACTTAACCCCAACTGCCTCAGGTAAAAAGAAAAAAAAAGCAATCATGGAAGCATTTTTTAAATCCAAAAAAAAGAGAAGGAAATATGACATAATTTTTTTTTACATGCCTAGTTGAATTTATTATATACTTTCATTAAAAAAAAAACCCAACAATTATATATTAGAGAGTTGCATTTTTTTGGATATTCATTTAATCTAATTTTAAAAAATAAATAAATATTTATTTTCTTATCTACACAGAGTGGATTTGTGCCTTGGGATAAACAGACTGGTGAGGGAATCTGAAAGACAATCTGAGGAAGGACCATAGGCTAGGGATCGATCAGTGTGGATTGCAAGCATCTTCAGGGTAGCTCTGCAGTGGCCAGCTGGGTTTGACTGGAGCCTCAGCAGAAACCACAGAAATTTTCACCTCCCAGACTGTATATGGAGTCAGCGGTCTGGAACAGGGACTGGATAAGTCTTGGCTGACTGGAACTATCAGGACCAGCTGTGTTGAAGGAACATGGCCCTGGGCAAGAGGGAGCCAGCATACTTGATGGGTGCAGAAGCAGTGGGTCAGGGACACTGCTGGCTGTCAGCATTTGCAGGAGGGTGAAATTCTTGTTTGAAGTCCCAGGTCAGAGCGGAGAGTTTAAGTGAAGCTAGAAGTACAATCCCCCTATCCCAGGATAATACTAATAACTAACAACACTAATGCTTTTCACTTAAAAAAAAAAAAAAAAAAAAAAAAAAGAACCAGTAAAGAAAGAATCCAACCCTAGAAACTTACTATGGGTATAGGAAAGACCACGGTTCATTTTCAGAGGAGGACATAGAAATAAAAAAAGCTGCTTTTACCCAAAGAATAAAGTCAAATGGCTCCCAGCTCAAAGAGAATTCATAGAACTTACAAAAGTTCTAACAAAGAATTTGAAAATCAAATGAGAAACATTGAGGAAAATATTTATATATAAGCCATTCAAGAAAAACAATAAGATATGGAAAAAAAGCTAACAAACTAGAAAGAAGATTCAGAGTTTTGGAGATGAAAATAACTCTGAAAATTAGAATAGGGCAAGGGAAAACCAGTGATGAGGTTTAGAATGGGGGTACCTAAATGAAATTAGGATTTAATTGAGGTCTAATGGCAAGTTTGGGGGTACAAAAAAGAGCTTTCCTGCAGCCCTTTTGGATTTGGCGCAAGGATAGGGAGTTAAATGAGGTCTAGTGGCAGTGCAAGAGTCCCCTGTACAGGAATTTACAGACCCGAAAACCTAGACTGATAAAAGAGGTTTATTATGGGGTTTGGAAGTAAGGTTAGTCTAGTTAGTAAAAACTGAAGGTAGAGCTAAGAGGGCACCGGAAACAGTGTTCCAGTGGGCAGAGATCCTTGGCATGCCAGGTGTGTAAGGCTGCTATGTTTGGGACCTCTGCCTAGAGAGGACTCCAGCTTAGCTTTTTTATGAGAGATTTAGCTACAGGGGCCCTTGGGTGGAGATCTTCTTTTGGAATTTAAAGGAATGCATTTGACCAGGATTTGTGAATCAAAGGTCCTAGCTTCTTGAATTGATAATGCATCAGCTAGGAGGGGTTGGGAATCAGAAAGGAATAAATCAATCTGAAAGGACTAGTTTCTTAAAGGGACCATAATCCACATCACTCTGAGACTAAGAAATAACAAAACAGAATATAAAGAATGAAAAAATAGGACAGAATATGGAACATAAGAAAAAAATAACAGATCTGAAAAACAGATCAAGAAGAAAAAATATAAGAACAATCGGACTACCTGCAAGTTGTGACCATAAAGGACCTTGACACAATAATGTAAGAAATAATCCAAGAAAAATTTCCTGGAACAAAAGACCATGTGGGGAAAATGAAATTAAAAAAAAAAAAAATTCACAGATTATGATCTCAAAGAGAACCTTAGTAGAAACATAGGAATATTATTGCCAAATTTCTTTTTTTTTTTTTTTTACCTCGTTAAGAATTATTTTTTTTAATTTTAATTATAGCATTTTATTGACAGAACAAAATCATGGGTAATTTTTACACCATTGTTCCTTGCACTCACTTCTGTTACAACTTTTCCCATCCCTCCCTCCACCCCCTCTCCTAGATGGCAGGTAGTCATATACATGTTAAACATGTTAAAGTATTCCCTAGATACAATATATGTGTGCAGATCCTACAGTTCTCTTGTTGCACAAGAAAAATTGGATTCAGAAGGTAAAATGAACAGTTTACACTCATTTCCCATGCCAAATTTCAAAACCCCAGATAAAAGAGAAAATCTTGCAAGAAACAAGAAAAACACAATTCAAATAATCCAGGGCTACAATTAAAATTATATAGGACTTAGCAGCAACCACAAAAAAAAAATTTTTTTAAAAATGCAGAATCCTGGAATCATATATATAATGAGCAAACAAAAGAACTAAGATTTTAGACAAAAATATCACATCCAGCAAAAATTATCTATAATATTGAATTGAAAAAAAAATAGTCATTCAAGAAACTTGTAGATTTTCAGGAGTTTCTTTCAACCAAAACTGAATTTAATAGAAAATTTAACATATGAGAGTCAATATTGAAGATCAGTTTCAAGGAACTTAATATGGACAAAATGTTTATGGTTTTTTACATGGAAATGTATGCCATATATTTAAGATTGACATTTAAGATTGGAGAAGAGTAAAGGTAAAAAATAGTAATTATGTTATACAAATGAGGTGCAGAAGAACAATAGATACAGAGGGGGGATGAGGACTTGTGGTTCTAAATATCTGATCACATCAGGAATGGGTTAAATAAGTAATACTACATATATACCATGAAGGGTATAGCACTCCCCAAAATCTATAAAAGAAATAAAGGGAAAGGGATGAGAGGAGGGGGAAGCAAAGAGTGGGAGAAGAAGACAAGGGAGGGATTCATGGGTGGGGTAATAGCAAGGCAAGTTAAGGAACAGAATTAAAGCAAAGAGTTAACATAGATTAGGAGGATATGTGTGGCTGTATCTATGAGTGTGTGTGTGTGTGTGTGTGTGTGTGTGTGTGTGTGTGTGTGTGTGTATTTGTATATATCTATATATGTATACATAAATATACCCTTGATTAACTATAGCCTGCTTAGGGACTGGGGGGGGAGGGATGAAAGGGGGAAAAAAAGAATAAAGTGAAAAAAAGAGCTCAGCAGAGAACAAACGAAGAACCTACAAGGAAGAAAAGATGGACATTCATAAATATCATTTCTTCCACTAGTATATATCCTTTCTTGAACTGATATTTTATTATATGTTTTGAATCCTCTTTGATGTTCTGTGGGGCACATGGCAACATTCTGTTTTGTCTTGTTTTGTTTTCCTTTTTTTAAAATTCTGGTTTTTTTAATAAAATAACATTTTGAAATAAATAAATATTTTATAAAGAATGTAAAGTCCTTGAGCACATGAGTCTCAATGCTTTTTCATTTTCATCCCCAGTATTTAGCACAATATCGGATTAAAATAAACTCTTAAGACAGAGGTTTTGATTCATCTAACTATTGCCTCCTCTTCCCTAATCTCTAGTAAAAAGAGTGGAATACTAATCAAAGCAATATTACTTTTGTTTCTGAAAAGGGTGTGTCAATTGATTCCCTAACAGCCCTACTGATCGTTGTGTACTATTCTTCTATGCCACTATGCCCTAATGGTGTTTTCCCCTCCCAGGGGCTTGGCTTCTGGAAAGTGGGATTTATATCCCCAAGTATTCCCAAGCACTTTAGAGATAGGAATAATATAAATACTTGATTTTTTACATTTTCCCACTTATATATTCGTTAAAAAGTTTTTAGGAAGTTCTAATAGTTGAAAAATGAATTGCAGCCGTCTTTAAACTTGTTTTCAGAGACCATTCTTTTCTTTTATTGCTCAATAGGAATTTTTTTCAAGGTTGAGATATCCTCTATTCACTTGTTGGACCAGATGTAGCAAAATCGTTGACATCATGTCAGCAAAGCACAAGAGTCGATGTCATTCAGAAGGAAACTCTAATTTAGAAGGCTTAATTCTCTCAACTATGATCTGTTTCATTTAATCTACTTACATGCCCAGTATATTTCATTGAAATATCATAAGTCCCTTCTTTTTAGGGCTGAATAGCATGATGTCTCTGAATTTTTTTATAGTCCTCACCTAGACCATTCTGAAGTCTTAACTGTTTATATATTCTCACACATACTTTTTTCCATTTCTGGAATGTACTCTCCTCTATTACTCTATCTGCTGAAATTGTTCAATTCAGTGGCTATCTTCTATCTCAAATCTCTCCTGCCATTGTATTTAATTTCTCTCCTGCTCTTTAGTTATATTCTCATATTACTTATTTTTTGTACTTGTCTCATCTCCCACTTCTAAACTATAAGTACCTTGAGGACAAGGTGTTTTCTCATCTTTTTCCATCCAGCACTAGCTATGTGTAATAGGTTTTAACTAAATGTACAAATGAAACATGATCTTATGTTGAAGACCAGTCCTAGGGAGCTTGTAAACTCCATCTCTTTGCGCCTGTGAGATCCAGATTTCCTCTCTGCTGATCTCTCTTAATCTCTTCTTTTAAAAAAAAAGAGAGCTTTGTTTTCCTAATCCTTTCATTTGACTAGTAATCCAATAGTTTAGTATTGAATTACTGCTCTTAGTTTATCTCTCTCCTATCTCCTACTTTCTTTTATCACGTTAAGGTAGAAAAAATGTGTGGTTTAGGGTTTTGTTGTTTTCCCTTTATCATAACATCTTCAGTGTCTTGAAAAAGACTGGAATCATTCATTTTCTTTGATTTTACCTATAAGTACATTAATCCATTTTGAAATGTTTGATCATCTTCTTTTATTGTAATTAGATAGAAGGCTAACTAGTTATTCATATTTTTGGAATTTGGCCTTTTACACATTATCATTTAAGATTATAATAGTTCATAATATTATTTTATCTTTTGATTCATTCCCTTAGGTTTTCTATTTATAAATCACTTATCTCTCCAAGTTGTTCAGCTGACCAAGCCATACTTGATTTAATTGCCCAACTTACCTTTTACAATTCTCCATAACCACCACTTATCTTTCAATGCTTTAAAGCTTATTCTTACAGTATCATTGAAAGGCAGAACTTCACAAATAGTCAGCTCCTTGGTATTCCCTAGAGAATTCTTGTGCTACAATTGACTTACCTAGTTCTGTTCTATACCAACAGCTAGTTTTCTTGCTCACATTAGATGCATGGAATGTGGGGTCTAGAGACAATTCTCAAACTAATCCAGTCTGACTTTTAAATTATTATCAATCTTTCACTTGTAGTATCTTAATCTTATATTATTATTAATCTTTTTCTTTTCTTTTTCTGCTCTTCTTTTCCTTAAGGGTTTACCTGATCACTTAGATTTTATTCCAGTCTTGTTTGAGACCCAAAAATAAGTTTGGAAATCAATTTTCTTATGTAGCAGCTTCCTAGAAGCCACTGCCATGATTTAACTGTGACAAATTCAAATTTGGCTTTAAATTATATTTGGATATGACATCCACTACTCTTAGTTTTACTCTATTGAAGATGGCAGGATGTCATCACTTTGATATACTTTTCCAATAGCTGTACCCTTATCATCATCCTCCAAATTACCACTTAGTGGCCAACCTTCTGACACAAAACTTGAAGCTTAATTGTCCTGGCCTCCTTATTACTGGCAAATAGACTATCATTGAATACCTAACCAAAGACTTACCATTTTAGTATATTTAGTATATTTAGACCAAACCTTGGTCTGCTGGGATAGTATTGTCAGCTTCATTTGGCAAAAAATCTAAGGAAATGGATTGCCATGATAAACCAGTGGAGTATTGGAAGATTTTTGTGATTTCTTTGATCATACTAGTCTGAGTCAGATTTGTTACATTCCTGAGAAATAAGAGTACATCTAATTCAAAATCACAGGCATCTCAGAGTTCATAAATTTTCACAGAAATGCATTTACTAACGTTACAAGAATTCCTTTAATTTTTTTTCATACAGAAGCCTACCAATTCTATTTCAAGACAGTGTTCTAAATGGTGAAGATGCCTGAATAAAAATTGCACTAACATTCCATAAGAATGTAAGGAATTGCAATTTTCTCCTAATTGGTTTCCCTATACCCAGTCTCTTCCATCTCCCAAGTACACCTAACACAGCTGCTAATGTTATCCTTCTAAGGCATGGATCTAATGATGCTAGTTCCCTACTCAAAAATATTTTCAGTGCTACCTTATTGTCTCAAGAATAAAATACAAACTTCTCATTCTGGCCTAAGAAGTCTGAAATTTTTAATAAGCCAACTCCAAATACCTCTCCATAGTTTCTTCCTAATGCTTACCTTCATGAACTTTGATTCCATTTAAACTAGCTTATTATGATCACAGATTTAGAATCAGAAGAGATCGCAGATTATCTAGTTCTACTTCACTTTAGAGATGAGAAAATAGGTTCCCAAATTACACAGGATTTAAGTAATTTGAGTTAGAATTTGAAGCTAAGTTTACTGACTTCTAATCTAATATATTTTTGACTGTATACCACTGCTTCTCTCTCTTATAAAACTGTTCTCCATATCTAAAAAATATTTCCCCTTCACTTATACCCCCATTCAGATCAGACAACCTCCTATATATGAAGCCTTTTCCAATAGGCTCTGTTATAAGAACGTTCTCCTTCATCCAATTACCTTATATTTACTTATCTGTGTATAACTGATATCCCTATTTAATGACAAAAACTATTGAACTTTTGTCTTTGTGCCCCTTGTACTTAAAATAGTGCTCTGATCACAGTAAGTATTTAATGTTGAAAATAACTGACCAGCTGGGAATTGAAGCCCACCTTAACATCTGGCAATTGGCTGGATAGAAATAATAATGGCTAAGAATCAAAAAGACTTGAGTTCACATTTTGCTTCAGACACTTAAAGACTATGTGATGGTAGACATCTCAGTCTCAGTTTCCTCATATGCAAACTTTAGAGGTTAGAGACAATTGCCTCTAAGATACTTTTCATCCCTGATTCTATGATCCTATAACTTTAAATTCCCAGAAAATTTGCTCTTGATTCAAGGAAATTCTGCCTTTGTAGCAATTCCTTCCTGCATTTAAAACCTTCCTGACCCCTAACCATTGGCATGAAGTACAAAGTTGCTAAATTTATTATCCCCTATCAGATTTGGCTGGCTAGACTCAGAGGTTTAATCTATCTAATTGTTAGTTACTTTTATTCCCATTTCTGCCACTGCTATTATTCCTAGGTGCCCTTGCCCTAACATCTATACTCAGATTCCCCTTTTCACTCTACCAAAACATACTTCAGTATTAATCTTCTAAAGTTTATTTACAAATAAAATAGTAAAGCACAGTTCACTGCTGCCCTTGGACTCTAAAAGAACTGGGTTCCATTCCCAGCCTTTCAATGTATTAGCTGTATAACCCTCGAAAAACCATTTAAGCTCTCAGTGCTTTAGGCAACCCTCGGGTTCAGCAGAGAGAGTTTCTTTATCCAGAAGTCCCTATACCAGAAAAGTCACAATTATTGTCTTCTTTCTTTAAAGATCATAAGGAAAAGAATATGAATTCAGAAAGAATCTATTAAAATAATTCAAAGAATAAAAAAAGAAACTGCCCAATGAAAACTAGATAGCATTTGTATTTATTAACATATCCTTGGCTACTTAAAATTCTTGGATGAATCTTTTCTTCTCTGTCTTCTATGCCCTTCCCCCATTCTCTTCTACAGCACTGTATCATCCTGTTCCTGCTGGATTCCAGAATAGCATCTTTTCCTCTGAACACTGCCAATCTGAGACTGCAAACTGTAGCACCATGGACAGAGTTCAAAATCTACTCTACAATCTCAGGCTCATTCTCAGCCAATCAAGAAATCTCTTGACAGATGGTAAATTTTTAATACTCCAATGCCATCTTATGCTTAATTAGTCTAAATAATTGCTACCAATTGACCAAAAGAAAAAGGGACAAAAGAGATCTTAAAAAAAAAAAAAAACAAAAAAAAAAAACTTATAACTTCCTCTCCCTATCATTCAACAATGAGTTAATTCAATCCAAGACTCAGTTCACAAGAAAAAAAGAATATATTTCTTCATAGAGCTTTTAAGTGTGTGTTCTAGGACAAGGACAATGTCCAACAGATTTTATGGTATGAGAATAAATAACTCCATGCCCCATGATTTCTCCAACTAGAGCTTTCCTAGAAAGTCCTTTCTTTCAGAGCTGCCCTTATTTCAGATCCTTCCCAACTGGGGAAATATGTTCAGAAAACTAGGTTAGCATTGGGTAGACCTGAAGATTTAGAGAGGGCAAAGCCACTCAGTATGAGCCTCATGATGAATTTGGTCAATTTTCCTATCTTCTACCTACCACCCTATGGTTACTCCAAAATAGATTAGCTCTACCCCAGTCCAGTTTTAGATCTGTGGGACAGATCCAGTTACAAGAAATAAAAGGCAACAGGAAAATTCACTTAAAACCAGGCTTCAAGATATCAGTTTAGAATTGTCTTCAGAATTTAAATACTCCAAATGAAAGGTCCATATGATTTTAATTCTTATAGCCTTCCTAATGGAATCTTGGTATAAGACTCACTTATTACATTATGTTTTCATCTGATTATGTCTGAAAGATCAGATGTATAAGAAAGATTTTAACCTTCCTGGTTATGAATTACTTTATAATTCATCTTTATGTTGAGTCTTAAATATATCCTCTAATCTGTCATAAATAAATAAATACTTTCACTTCTCCAAATATTGTAATCAATTATGTTGCCTGGGCAAGCTATTTCATGATTTGCTGCATAATCGTTACTTTTTTTTTTTTTTTTTTTTTTTTAACCATCCTTACCAACTGACTGGTTGTTAAAATGGGCACCTTTAGGATTTTAAGTGAATAATTCGGCATTTGAAGATCACTTTTGCCTCAAAATCATAATGAATCTTACTAAAAGATTCTTCAGACATAGTCCAACTACCATTCTCTGTTATTATATTATTAACAAACACAATACGAGAAGGGTAACACTGACAATGCTTGAATCCATTGCCCAGAACACATTCTGTGCAAATGGAAAGCATACAGGAATCACTGTATGAAAAAGATTGCACTGGGAATAACAACTTGTTATTACAAATGCTATTTAATTAAAAGAAATTTATAGCAGATTAGCTTTGCCATTACTTTCAGTAATTTTCAAAAAACAACAAAAACTATATTATTGCCTGGCGCTGTCTGTTATCTTATCTTCATATGTAGTAATTTGTTAAATGGTACTTTGCATAAATTAATGAAAAGACTTGAATTTGTCTAAACATGGGGGAATTTCCAAACCCACTGAAGTGGAATCTCTGTAGTTCTGTTATTTCTATATATTTCCCAAGAAATAAAGATGCAGCATAGTATAGGGGAAAGAATACTAGATGTAGAATTGAATGATCAGTTCTATCTTTGGGCTTAACATTTTCCATATGTATGATTATGGACAAAGCACATCACCTTTGTCAACCTTGATTTCCCCATTAGTAAAATACAGTTAATGTAAACTGTGACCTATTTCTTCAATCTCAGATATGGGTTACAAAGACCAGGTTTAGTCTTAAGGACAGGTCAAAAATTACAACTTCAGTTCAATTTTGCCCATACTTTCTCTCTGGGCAATGCAAACACAGATATGGGTATGAGTTCCCACACAAGCATTCAAAGTTTCAATGTATATTAGACATAGCATACTTTATTTTACCCCATAGAAACTAATTTTAAGAAATCAACATAAATAGCATACAATACTCATAAAAATTTTACATATTTCTTCTCCCCAATTCCAAGTGATTCTTATTTTCCCCAGAGGATCCTACATAATTCCCTAAATTCCAAGTGACACCTTATGGTTTAGATTTCACCTTTCCAGGAAATTTTAGATTTGCACTTTCAAAAAAAACTGACAATAATGGTGGAAGATAAAGTTCTAGAATTTTGGTCCCCTTATTTTGAGGTTTTGTTTTCTGCTGTTTTTATGGTCCCACAGCCCACATATAAAAATGTAAGTACTTGATGACAAGGATTATTTTGACTTTTGTCTTTATAGAGACAATAGAGACAATGCTTGAATGTCCTTATTCTTTTAGATTCTTCTATATTTAGGTAAGTGAGTAACTAATGCTTGTTAAATCATCTCTCTTCTCCAACTCATTCCTTTCTCTCTCTCAAAAAAAAAAGCTGTTTCAGAATTCTTTAATTTGGGGTTAGGAGAGAAATAACTTCACTGCTGTGCAGTTTAGGAACTTCTCTTCTCTTGGAGACTGGGTCAGAGAACTCAAAATTATCAAAGAAATTCACTGTCCTCTATTCAGGAAGCTGGAGCTCAGGAACTCCTATCATCTTATCACAAAGGTTCCCCTTTCCATAGTTACCATCCCTCAGGCAAAGGTCCAACTCTATAGTGAAGGTTCCCTTTCATTGGCCTAACATAAAAGGGTTGTCAGAGCCAACTAATTTGTCCAATTGATCCATAATAGCTCAAGTCAATCAACTGATCCCCAACTGTAAAAATATAATCAAAGTTCCAAATCAAAGCTCACTATCTCATAAATAGATCAAGCAGATCAGTAAAGTCCCAGATGACCCTCTACCTTAAAAATACTGGCATTATCTACTAAACAGGATTATTATGAGAATCAAATGAGATAATATATGTGAAAGTACTCTGAAGAGGGAAAGTGCTAAATAAATAGCTTGATTACTAATGGATGCCTATAAAGTTAGTGCCTGACACATTAAAATTCATTTATAAAAATAAGTTTCCAAATGCAAGTGCTCAGAGTATGACAGAGCAAAGTAGCATTTTCAAACACATGTATCAAAAACATTGGGAAACTTATGCAACCTCCATTCATACTTAAAGCTTGGGAAGGGGCGGGGTGTACAGAACTGTATTTCTGAAACTACAATTCATGAACTACCATTAACCCTAATCATCCCCATGGTATGCATTCTCTACTGATTATTCATTGATATAAATTACCTGACCACAATGAATTTTTAGGAAAAGGTGACATACTAAGAAGAGTTGGTACAAACATCAGCTCAAATTTGCAGGTCACTCCCACAAGCACATACATAATCCAGGGAAAATCAGATATAAACTTATTGCATATATAGCACAGAGGTTAACTCACAATTTCTGGACTAAATATTTGTGGAGTTCTATTATCCATTTCAAGAGACCCTAATGGTGTTTCACTTAGACATTCTGTAGTTTCCTGCAGGTCTCATTAGAGTCTTACAGCTGCCTCTCTCAGTGATTCTATATTGTCCACTTCTCCCAGGTCATTTACTGCTAATAGTCACTGATGTTCTAGAGACACTATAAGAATACCAATGTGAAGTCCCAAATCTTTCAGGCTTTTAAAGTTCACAAGATCATTTTCTGGCTGAGGAGAGGGAAGCAGGAGAAAGAGGATCTCCTCCCTTTCTCTTCCCAAGCAATTCTCTTTCAAAGGCTTAGCTTACATGGAACTGCTATTTATACATTATACCAGATAAACGATGATAAGTCACTTCAGCCAATCCCAATATACTTCCTGTGAAACATTATTCAATTTCATCCAATTGTTTTCATTTCAATCTGCAGCAGGACTTATGTTAGCATTCTGGTAGTTCAGGTTTAATGTTAGAGTTAGAATACTCACACATCATTGAAGAGTTAACAAAAGGATGGTTTATCTTGCCTAACACTGCAAGGATACACTACAAAGATAAAAAGATATATTGACACTTAGTTTCTCTGGATACCAGACCAATTTTTCCCCTCTTAAAACTCTCTCCTATCCTCTTTAAATAAAAACATCTCTGATCATCTGGGCAGAGTTTGCTAACTTATGTGGTCTTCAAATATCTTCAAAAAATACCAAATGAGAGAGAACCAAATCCATATGGGTAAGAGTTTTATGCCCTTAGGTGATTAGGACACCAACAAAAATAGGAATAAACCAGAGCAGAAAACTAAAACTAAGATGGGACCAACAGTTTAGTGCCTCTGCACACTCCCCTCATGACATAATACTTGTGACTAGGTACAGCAGCAGTCTATGAAAACTCAATCACACATAATCCAACAAACTCAAACTGGATATGGAATCTGCAAAATGTAGACCAAGATAGCAGTGAACCAACTTCTTCAAGAATCATTCTACCCTGAAAACTTACAGGTCTCTAAAATAAGTTATGAAAACAACAGAAGAACATTAAAGACAAAACTCAAGTTAGATTCTTCCTTCCTTCCCCCAAGAAAAGCAGAATCCAACACTAATATAAAGTTCAAAGTCAAAAAGCAGGCTGGAGAGCTGGTTGAGTAAAGACATCACTGAGCTGAGTTCTCTCAACATTCCTCAAAGAACTTTAAAGTAATATTTCAAATTGAATTCTGGAATAGAAGAGCCAAGAAAAGTTCAGAGTGACACATTCTTCTAGCCCAAGACAATTTAGGAGGTCAGAAAGAGAGATCTATGACATAGAAATAGAGTGTGAAGTCCACATGGATGAAACACCAGTAGTGGGACTAAGTGATGGCAACAGAAAAAGCAGCAGTTTGGGGAGTAGGCAGGGACAGTAAAGGATCTGCAACTAGTCTCAAAAGATTACAAGATACTTCATGCTGGCATTTAATGCAGGAGAAAAAAAATCCATTACTTATTCCTACTTCTGGGTCACAGTTCAAGGACAAAGAGCAGTACTTTCTGTGAAGGGGGCACAGGGAATCCTGAGGAGCACAATCACTTCTGGTCTCAAGGAATCAGAGATCCTTAGAAAAAATTCTGTATCCTGAATGAAAGGAGAAAGTTTAACATAAAGTTCAAAATCAAGAAACAGAATGGAAAAATGAACAAGAAAAAAAAAAAAGAACCTGACAACAAAAAGCTACTAAAATGACAAAAAAGATCAAGACAAACTCAGATGAAGACAATGAAGTCAAAATAGTTGCAACCAAAGCCTCAAAGGGGAAAAATGTGAATTGGACACTAGCCCAACAAAAATTTCTAAAATAGCTAAAAAAATTATTGTTAAATAGGAGTGGTAGAAGAAAAAAGTGAAGGAATGAAAGTACAGGAAGACAATTACAAATAGACAATTAATAGTTTGGTAAAAAGAAACACAAAAAAAATGAAAAAAAAAAAGATATCTTAAAAAGTTGAATTGGCCTAATGGAAAAAGAAATTCAAAAACTCTCTGATGAAAAATAACTCCTTAAAAAAGCAGAATTCTGGGGCACAGTGCATAGAGCATCAGCCCTGAAGTCAGGAAGACCTGAGTTCATATTTGACCTCAGACACTTAACATTTCCTGGCTATGTGACCCCATGCAAATCACTTAACCTCAATTGCCTCAAAAAAAAAAAAAAAAAAAAACCAGAATTCACCAAATGGAAAAGAAGATACAAAAGCTCACTGAAGAAAAATATTCCTTAAAAATTAAAACTGGAAGCTAATGATCCCATGAGATACCAAGACAAATTAGAAACAAAATAGAAGAAAATGTGAAATATCTCATTAAAAAAAAAAAAAAAAAAGAACCTAACCAGGAAAATAAATTAAGGAGAGATAATTTAAGAATTATTAGATTACTTGAAAGCCATGATAAAAGTAAGAGTTTTACATCATATTTCAAGAAATAATCAAAGAAAACTGCCCTGATACCCCAAATAAAAATTTAATATACAACTTGAAAGAATACACTTCCTGAAATAAATTCCCAAAATAAAAAACTACCATGAACAGCCAAATTCCAGATCAAATAGCCAACCCCCCCCTCAGATCAAAGAGTAACTATTACAAGCAGCCAAAAAAGAAAACTTATTAAAATTACTATTACTATCAATTACTATAATCCATGGTCTTACACAAGATTTAAGAGCTATCATATTAAATAAGCAGAAGATATAGAGTACTCCATAATGGCAATTTGCTGGGATTACAACCAAGAATAACCTATCTAGCAAAATAGAGTATAATCTTATAAAGGAAAAATTTATACTTAATGAAATAGAGGACTTTCAAGCATTCTTGATGAAAAGACCAGAGATGAATAGAGAATTTGATTTTCAAATACTCAACTAAAATAAAAAAGGTAAAGTTAAAAGAGAAATCATAAGGGTCTCAATAAAGATAAACTATTTATCTTTCTATATAGAAAGACAATATATGTAATTTAAGAGCTTTATTAGAGTGCTTAGAAGGATTCTAGTATTAAAAAGAGCATGGGAATGAGTAAATTATTTTGGAATGACCTAAAAAATGAATAAGCAAGAGAGATGCCTGGAAGAAAGGGGAAGGAAGAAGAAAAAAGGGGGAAAGAATCCAATAAAAAAAATGCACAAGGAAGAGCTTTTACAGTGGAGGGGGAAATGGTGGAGAAGGAAAGGCAAAAACATTTAAATCTCACTCATATCTACATTGGTTCAAAAAGGGGAAATAAATACACATTCAACTAGTAATAAAAATCTATCTTATATCAACAGAGAGTAGATGAGCAAGAAAGGGGTGATTAAAAAGGAGGCAGGATAAAAGAATGCAGTGATAAGAATTAAAACAGACTTTACAGAATAAGAGAGACAGAGAAAGCAATAGAGGGAGAGTAAGGAAAGGAGGGGAAGGGAGAGAGGAAAGAATGAGAATAGGATAGAGAGAAATACTCAGTAATCAGAGTTCTGAATGTGAAGAGTTCATCCATAAAACAGAAGTTGAAAGTAAAATGGATTAGAAAACAGAATTTAACACTGTTACTTACAAGAGACACACTTAAAACAGAAAAAAGAGAAAGAAAATAAGGGTTGGAGTTAAATCTATAATGCTTCAGCTGATTTTATTTTTTTTAAGGCATGCTTAGCAATCATAATTTCAGCAATAGCAAAACCAGATCTAATTAAAAAGGATAAGAAATGAAATTACATTTTGCTAATAGGAACCATAGATGATAAGGTAATATCAATACTAAATATATAATCACTAAACACAAAAGCATTCAAATTCTTTAAAAGTTGAATGATAAAGATATGATAGTAAAACTATGTTATACTTCCCCTTCTCAGAATTAGATAAATCTAACCATACAATACATGAGAAAAAAGTTAAAGAAATGAATAAAATCTGATAAAATTTGGATGTGATAAACCTCTGCAGAAAACTGAATGGGAATAGAAAGGAATATATCTCTTTCTCAACTGTACATTGCATCTTCACAAAAACTGACCACATATTAAGGCATAAAAACTTCACAACCAAATCCACAAATATAAAAAGCACCTGTTTCAGACCATAAGGCAATAAAAGTTGTATCCAATAAAGAATTATGAAAGCATAGGTTAAAAATTAATTAGAAACTACATAATCTAATCCTAAAAAAATGAGTCGGTTAAAAATAAATCATAGAAACAATCAATAATTTCATTAAAAGAAATGATAATGCGACAATTTTCTAAATTTGTGGGATACAGTCAAAAAGTACTTAAGGGAAACTTTCTATCTCTAAATGCTACCAGCAATAAAAAAGAGAAAGAACACACTGATAAATTGAGCATGTCAGTTTTAAAAAAACAAAAACAAACAAATTAATCATTCCCATTTAAATACCAAAAGGAAATCTTTATCATCAAAGAAGAGTTTAATAACATTGAAAGTTTAAAAAATTTGAGCTAATAAATAAAAAGAAAAACTTGTTTTTTGGGGAGAAAAAAAGACAAATCATTGCTTAGTTTGATTTTAAAAGAGAAAGCCAAGTTGTTAGTTTCAAAAAATGAAAAAGGTGAACATACCACTGATGAAGATGAAATATATTCCTCTAATGAGGAAATGAAATTATTACTCTTTGCAGATGATATGATAGTATTTTTGGAGAATCCTAGAGAATAACTAAAAACTAGTTGAAATAATTAGCTTGAAACTTTAGCAAAGTTGCAAAATATGAAATAAATTATTAGCATTTTTGTATATTATCAACAAAACCCAGCAGCAGGACATAGAAAGAGAAATTACATTTAAAATAACTATAGATGATGTAAATTACATAGGAATCAATCCTAAGAAATCCAGAATATATGAACACAGATGCAAAATACTTTTCAAATAAATATGTATCAAATTAAACTGGAGAGATATCAATTATTTATGGGTAGGTCAAAACAATATAATAAAAATTGTAATTCTACTAATTTAATTTACTTATTCAGTACTGTACCAATAAAGCTACTAAAGAATCATTTTATAGACCTAAAAAAAATAGTAACAAAATTTGCCTAGAAGAACAAAAGGTCAAAAAATATCTAGGCAAATAATGAAAAACAAATGTGAAGGAAGGTGGTGTAGCAGTACTATTAGTCTAGTAAATTTCAAAACATATTCCAAAATATCCTCAAAACAATATAGTACTAAGACAGAGTGGTGGATCAGTGGAATAGATTAAATATACAATACACAACAGTAAATGACCAGATAGTCTAGTGTTTGATAAATCCAAAGATCCAAACTTTGGGGTTAAAAACTTAATATCTGACAAAATTTGCTAGGAAAACTGGAAACCATTTGCAAGAAATTAGGCAAGAACCAACATTTCCTACCTTATACCAAAATAAGATAAAAATGGATAAGTGATTTAGATATAAAGACTGATATATTAAATAAATGAGCTTGAGGAAATGCACATGTAAGATCTATGAATAGAAGAAGAGTTTATATACAAACAAAAGATAAAATATAATTGTGGGAAATAAAGTGATTAATTTTAATTGCATTAAATCATAAAGATTTTATACAAACAAAACATAATGCAGCCAAAATTAAAAGGAAAAGAGGAAATTAGGATAAAAAAATTTTACAGCAAGTTTCTCTGATAAAGGTCTCAGTTAAGTAAACCAAATTTATAAAAATCAGAGCCATTCTCCAGAATATAAAATCAGAGGAAATGAACAGGCAGTTTTCAGAAAAAGAAATCAAATTATAATTTAAATGGTTTAAATCACTATTGATTAGAGAAATGCAAATTGAAATAATTCCAAGATGCCACTCCTTACATGTGATACTGTTTCTTGTGACAGAAAAGGGAAATGATAAATGCTAGAGAATGTGGAAAAATTGAGACACTAATACAGGTGAAGCTGTGAACTACTCCAACTATTCTGGAGAATAATTTTGAACTATACCCAGAGAGCTATAAAACTGCCCCACTATCACTACTAAATTTGTACCTCAAAGAGATCAAAGAAAAGAAAAAAATGGAAAGTGATTTTTTTTTTTTTAATGAGGCAAGTGAGATTAAGTGACTTGCCTAAGGTCACATAGCTAATAAGTGTTAAATGTCTGAGGCAGCTTTGAACCTAAGATTCCTACCTTCCCAACAAATTTAAAAATTAGACATTGCCTAACAGGAGATGAACTCAATAAAGGCATTCTATTTCAATTTTATTTTATTTTCAGTTCCACATTCTTTACCTCCTCTTCCCACTGAAAAAGACTTTCTTTGTATTCTACAGACTTAGCACAATGTTTGGCATATTGTAGGAGTTTAAAATGCTCATTAACTTGCTGACTTTGTGAAAATGGGCTGTTATGTGCCTTAAGAAATCTCTTACTTTTGGCTCTAGGAGTGACCTGCTTTGTGTGGAAACAGGCAAGTTCATGAAACCTAGAAAGGTGGTGCTGGTCCTGGCCTGGATGTACTCCTGGCACAAAGCCATCATTGTGAAGAACATTGATGATATACTTTAAGGACTGGTTATCATTTGTCCTCTGGTGAAATGACCCTTGACACCTTTCTTAATGCCTTATATGATTTTATTCATTGTTCCAGATTCATAGTTTTTCCTATTATAATTCCATCATCCATCCTGGCAATCCAAATTTGACAACCTATGATAACCACTTTCTCTACACAATAACTATTTATGATTTTCTACTATTTCAAGCAATTAGGTGATACAGTGGTTAGAATTCTGGGACTGAAATCAGGAAATCTCATTTTCCTGTGTTCAAATCTGGCTTCAGACACCAGCTGTGTGACTCTGGGTAAATGACAACCCTATTTGCTTGAGTTTCCTCATCTACAAAATAAGCTGCAGAAGCACTCCAGAATCTCTGCCAAGAAAACCACAAATAGGGTCATGAAGATTAGGATATGCCAGAAACAACCAAACAAAATCAACACTATCTGTTTAGAGTTCATTGAAATGCAAACTTTATCCATTCCATTTGGGAAAAGTCATAGTATATTCAACATAAATTGCCATCTCTTCAAAAGCAGGCATGAATTTCTTATTAGTTCACTGAATAAACTCTGAAACTTATCCAGAAATAAGAACATACTGGTTTCTCTAATAAGCTGGGGATCTTCTGCTGTTCTAGTATCTTCAGACTCATGCTTACTGTGTGTCTCTTTTGAGCTGCTCTCAGCTGGTCTTAATTCCATTCAACAATGACTCTTTTTTTTCCCTTTTTTTTAATAGTTTTTATTTACCAGATATATGCATGGGTAATTTTACAACATTGACAATTGCCAAACCTTTTATTCTAATTTTTCCTCTCCTCTCCCACCCCCAGATGGCAGGTTGACCAATACATGTTAAATATGTTAAAGTATAAATTAAATACAATATATGTATACATGTCCAAACAGTTGTTTTGCTGTACAAAAAGAATCGGACTTTGAAATAGTGTACAATTAGCCTGTGAAGGAAATAAAAAATGCAGGCGGACAAAAATAGAGGGATAGTGGTTTATAGTCATCTCCCAGAGTTCTTTCACTGGGTGTAGCTGGTTCAGTTCATTACTGCTCTATTGGAACTGATTTGGTTCATCTCATTGTTGAAGATGGCCACATCCATCAGAATTGATCATTATACAGTATTGTTATTGAAGTATACAACGATCTCCTGGTCCTGCTCATTTCACTCAGCATCAGTTCATGTAAGTCTCTCCAGGCCTTTCTGAAATCATCCTGTTGGTCATTTCTTACAGAACAATAATATTCCATTACATTCATATACCACAATTTATTCAGCCATTCTCTAAATGACTCTTAAACAAATATTTATTTAATACCTGTTATATAAATGAAAAGAAGGTAGGTCAGTTTCATGGCAAGATCAAGGTAGGAACATTCAGTGTGTTCCAGTGCTACACTGTTGTAATGTCACAAACAAAACAAAACATTGAGTAATTGTCTCCTACAGAGACAAAGAACTGATACAAGTATTTGTACAAAAAATAGCCAGAGAGGAGATGACTGGATTGTAATCTGTATCACTGGAAGAAGTACCCATGTTAATGAGATCAAAGATAATCAAAGTTAAAAAAAGGATTCAAAAGGTAATATGTCACACTGAAGATACAAAAACAAATGACTCATTCCCTGACTTCAGTTTCTTACAACTTCTCAAGATTCAAGAAATCTTAACTGGCCATTCAGTTATATCAACAATGCCTTTTTGGAATCTCAGTCAGGATCGCAGGATTATAGATTTTGAACTGAAAGAGACCTTAGAGTTCATCCTAACCTTCCTGATATGAGTGACCATTCTGTTGATATTTCCCCAATATTGTTAGAAATTCATTTAACAATAAATATATTAGCCAGTACTTGGAAAATAATGCATTTTGCCTATTTTTTGTTGACATTAACTGATGACAAAGAAGAAAACTTCTCAATAAACATTTTAAATCTTTTAAAATTGCAGTACCACATTTTTCTGCCTTCAAATCTCCATTATTTTAATGACACAGGAATTTACAAAGTGCCTGAGAAGACATTCAGCTAATCAACAAGCATTTGTCCTGGGACACACAACAAAAATAAAATAGTCCTTGCCCTCGGAGGGCATGCTATAAAAGGAAATAATGTACACATAAGTCTATACAAAATAAATACAAGATAATGAGGGGAGAAAGGAGTCATTTGGAGGTATGGGGATCAAGAAACATTTCATATTAAAATTGCTTCTTGAAATGATTATTGGAGACTTGGAACATACAGGATATTGACATAAAGTGCCTGTCTTTGGGATCTGCTATATGTAAGAAGTCCATTTTTTAATTGTTATTGTTCACTAAATTTTCTCCTAAAAGTTAGTTTGAAAAGCATTTTTAAAATGGACAATTCTACTTAGTCAGCTTTCAGAGTTTTGCAGATTTATCAAGTCCTTAGTCTAAAACAGTGCAATCCCCAAAGTATCTGTTAAGTGCCTACTAAGTGCATGGTACTATACTTGGGTACAAGGACAAACTGGAAAAAAAATGTTCCTGCATGAATATAAGAATGAATTTACATTTATGGAGATTCAAAGTTGGAAAGGACCTCAGGGATCAGCAAGTCCAGCACCTACATTTTGTGGATAAAGAAGCTGAGGGACAGAGAAGTTGTAAATTCTCAGAGTCAAGTCAATATTGAACCTAAGTTGTTTTACTCTAAACCCAACAGACTTTCCACTACTCCATTTCTACTTAGTAGGAAATAGGGGAGGGAATATAACAGATGATCATCATATGAATCAATTAACAAGTATTTATTAAGCAACTATTATGTGCCAGAAAGTAGATATAAAGGAAAAAAATTAAATATCCCAAGCCCTCAAGGAGCTTACATTCTATCAGGGAAAACATACATACACACATACTATATGAACATTACACATATTAAATGGTTTATATTTATATGCAGTATACATGTGATGATTATAATGTGCATTATATATGTATGGCATTATATATTATTATACTTAGAATATATACTTATTGTAATTACTATATATATTTTATGTCCATATAATTGTAGAATTATTATTATTATTAGTAGTAGTGGTGATAGAAAAACCCTGTATCAAAGAAGCCAGCCATGTCCACTAAATGCCAATCTAGGGGTTAGGAGAGCCAGTCACACACCCCTCCAAAATCAAAGATAATATCCTCCTAAATGAAAGAATGGAAAAGGCAAATCTCCTGCCCTTAGGGAGCTCACATCCAAATAGATTCAGGGAGATTGGTAGATTGATATGATGGATAGAATGCTGGACTAGGAAGCCAGGAAATCTTGTTTTTCCCTTACCCCACCATGGTTCAAACTCCACAGAAATCAGCCAATAAGAAAGTAGCACCAACAGGATGTAGAAAAGCACACTGAATGGCAAACCTCAATAAATCTTTCCCCCTAATATGGTGTCTACACACTGTCCTTTGGGTGAACTTATAATGGTTAGGCTAATATCATTACCATACATTAATACCATCACCATCCCCCCCAGTAGGGGGGGACATGGTATTCTGGGTAACCACATGCATAATTCCATCAAGGTTTCAGGATCTCCCCATGTTAACAACCTCCTCTGTAACTTCAAAATCTACACACTTTGTGATATAATCAGATCCCTAAATATTTTTGTCTTTCTATGGTGTGTTGCTAACTCCTTAAAGGAGCTCAACCTGCTCTGAAAGTATGATTCTCAATAAATCTTAATAAATATCTTTATTTGATTTGGAGACAGCCTGAGCTCTGAATTCTTTCAGACAACACCACAGATTACCTGCTTGAACCCCCACAAAAAAATAACAATGGGAATTTTTCAAAGGAATTCAAGTTATCAATAATATATGAAAAAAAAATCAAATCACAAATATTTAGAGAAATGCAAATTAAAACTCTGAAGTTGCAAAAAGCACACATCAGACTGGCAGAGCTGACAAAAGAAAACAAGAAGTGTTTACAGGCCATATAATATGTGTTTGGTGAAGCTGTGAATTGCTCTAATTTTAAAAAGCATTTTTTAACTGGGCCCATTAAGTTCTTAAATTGTATATCCCTTTAGACACAACTATTATTCCCCAAAGAGATCAAAGGAAAAGGCAAAGAACCCATTTGTACAAAAATATTTATGGTAGTTAGGATGAACATGGACAAAAGCTACACAGGGTGAGATATACTTGGTGTGTGACCTACAAAAGAACATTCACATCAATAATATCATGGATAGGTAGAGTACTATTGCATTGGAGGATTTTAGTTTCATAAGATTTCTCTTCAATGTGACTTCTCTTTCAATTGAGGATGGAGGAAAACTCAATGTATTTGTAGACAGCAGGAAGACCCAGGGGAAAGATAAGGAGATATTGAAAATTGCAGAGAGGAGGGAAGAGTATGGGGACATCCACTAGAGGGGATAGGATCGAGGGGAGTTTGCCTTAACAGGAAAAGACAATTCTTTATCAGACACTTCAAGAAAGGGAAAGAGAATGGTGGGATGAAATGATGGATTTTTGAGACAGAATAAAAAAGAAGAGGAAATTCATTGAGAGCAATTTGTTGTTTTTGTTGTTTTTTTTTTCACTGAAATAGGAGAAATCTTCTGATGAAAGGGCGGGGGGTGGGGGGGGAAGGAGGGGAGGGAAAGGAGGGGAGGAAGGGGGAGGAGATTATTGTATAGAAGATTTACAGACCGAACACAAAATTTGGAACAGCCTCAATAGAGAATCAATTGGGAAGAGAAAAAAATTTCATTAGGGTCCACTTGAGATTAGATAACAAATTTTAGTGGATCCAGACAGCACGAAGTACGACTTCCTCTGGATATTGGTTCAGCAGCTGTCAAGTAGAAGAGTTAGGTTTTGGCAAGGTATGAGCAGAAATAGGAAAAGGGTAAAAATTAAAGAGTAAAGCACTAACAACTGGACAAAAGGTTTCTCCCAGAAGATAAAATATAAAGAAACCAGAAATTCTAAGCATCAGAGAAGAAAGCACTCCCGGTATGGGATAAAACCTACTTCTAACACACCAGAAGGAAATGGATAACAGTTTGGGGAACAGATCACTTTGTCAGGTGCCATCTTTGAGTCTGATGTCAAGAGAACTCAAAATGAAATATAGCTCATATTCAAATCTCAGATTTGATTTTGGAGGGAAACAGAGAGAAGTATATCATACATATTTCTTTTTGATCTCTTCCCTCATGGAAAATCCTATGTTTAATCTAAATGGATCATATCCCCTTTATTTTTTAACTAATATTATTAGTTCAGTGTGAAATGTTAATTGTTCTCATTACTGACAAAATGATTATTGCAGAAATTATAAATTAATATTTTATGCTTTATAAATGAGTAGAAAATGGGATTTTATCATGAAATAAAAAGCAAAGTCTAGTTTAGGGAAAATATATTTCTTTTCTTATAAACTACAATATATTCATCCCCCCCTTTAAAAATGGAAACTTTACCCATTTATAAAGATTCAAAGAAAGCCTGACTTTAAATTTTTTCTTTTAAATAAATGGTCTTTTTCAGAGAAATCTGGAATCAACTCTTGTTTAGTAGAGTCACAATCTAGACCTAAACTACCTTTACAATTTTATTTCACAATATTCTCCTTCACATACTTATGATCTTTTCCCCAAACATGGCATTCTTCCATTCTGTAGTTTTGCTTTAACATAGTCTGTCTCTCCTCCCCTCCCCATCTCCAATCCCTGGAATATACTCCTCTTCCCAGTCACCTCTTTCCTTTCAAATTAAATTAAAATGTCACTTTCTTCATGAAGCATTTCTTGATGCTTCCAGGTACTGGTACCTTACCTGACAAATTGTCTTGATAGATTACATACACACCTAGAGATAAGTGTTGCCTCTCTCCATTTAGAATACAAGCTCCTCAAAAACAAGGAGAGTTTGATTTCTTTCTTTGTAAATGCAGTACTAGGTAGGGATTTGATAAATGTTTGTTGATTGATCAACTGAATTAAATTAATCCTCAGGCACTAGGGTCTTTCAATTTTAAATAAAAGTGAAAAGAAACAGAATTTTTAAAAATGTTAAAAAAAAAAAAAAAAAAAAAAAAAAGTTTGATCCTTCTCCAAACTGGAAGATAACTAAAAGGACGTTTAGAGAAAACCTAGTTCAACTTCACTGCTTTAGTTTTGTTTGTTGTTTCCCCCCCTCCCCCCCAAAAAATATTAGTGCTAGTTAAATTAGGAATAAAACACTGAGGCTATTAACATGCATAAATTGATCTGTTTAAATTGCCTTGATCACTAAGGCAAAAATACAAAACAATAACACCACCAAACTGGATATTTGATGGACTTTAAAAAAAAAATACAAACTAGGGGCAGCTAGTTGGTGCAGTGGATAGAGCACCAGCCCTGAAGTTAGGAGGATCTGAGTTCAAATTTGACCTCGGACACTTAGCACTTCTTAGCTGTGTGAATGTATGTAATATGTAAAAATGAAATATGTAAATATGAAAATATGTAACGTGCTGTTGTCTCCAGAAGCTGCCAATCTCTCTCTGGGAGGACATCTGCTGTGTCAACTCAAATCTCTGGGACAGATTCTTCTTCCTGTAGAGAACAGTTGTCTCCAGACAGTTGCTGTTAAGTAAGTAAGTGACAACCCCAATTGCTTCAGCAAGAAAAAAGAAAAAGAAAAAGAAATACAAACTGATTGGTTAAGCCAATGAAAAAAAGCCTACAGGTGCCAAATATACAACCCATTACATGCCTAAAGAGTTAGCCAAACCAAATTAAAACATAATTGAGAAATATTTAACAAATAAATGAAAATATTCAAAAAAGATGATACCAATAGGTAGTTTTCTAAATCAATATTTTTGGACAATTCAGGGGTCACCACTTTTATCTGAGTTTGACATCAGTCTATATGTCTACATCTAGAAATTTTATTATTATTATTATTTTAGACTCACGATCTCAGTCAAGAAAATTTAATTTAATCATACAGAGGGCAAACTGAAGGAAAAATATCAATTAAATCATTAGACAGTGGCTAAAAAAAATTATAGTCACACAAGTTTCTTATCAACATGTCTTATACTAGACCATGTTCCTTGTCAAGCTAGAATTAAATGGCATACATTTCATGGACTCAGATTTTGCACTAGAAGATTAACTAGGCCAGAGGTGTAAAACATGCAGCTACAGTAATCCTGAGTTAAGCATAAAACAGATTAAAATGTAATTGGGAAATAATGAAATAAATAGGAATAAAACATAGATAACATTGGTTCAGTAGGTCCCCTCCCAATTTTTAAACAAGTTTGACACCAGTGAACTCAGACTGATACCAGTATTTTAAAGACGGGATCCAGAGGCTCAGTGGAGTGACCTCACTTGCTCAAGGTCACTTAAATAATAAATCTAAACTCCTAGATCTGACACCAAGTTCAGTAGTTCCATCTGCATCTATGACTTCATAGGCTGACAAACAATGTAAGAAAGAAAAAACTGGGATATGATGTTGATGCTTTCAAATTAAAGGAGAGATATTCAATGACAATGGCATTTTAAAAATCACCAATAGTTAAAAAAAAAAAATGGAGATTATGCTTCTTCTCCCTAAAGCTGTGTTGGCATTTGATTCCAATTTCATCTCCATTTTAACTCTCCTATTCAGTGATTCCCAGTACAGAAAATGCATAGAAAACCATACTTGTCAAATTTCAGACTCTCTCCAGCTAAAATCAGATGACAAGCTATTTGAGAAGGTTTTAGCCATTTCAGCTCTGTGGGTTTGTAAGTATTCTCTTCCCAGAATAGCAGGTTCTTTCCTCCAGAGGTGGTTTTCAGGCAAATAGATTTGCACTCCACACTCGAAAGGATCCACTTGGGGACAAGCCCTTCTTTATGCCTTAGCTTCATTACCTTAGGCATTTAGCCTGACCGGTATTTGCTTTTCTTGGTTTTAAATATTTTTGAAACAGAAGTGGATTGAAAATATATGAAGAGTAGCTAGTAAGTGGTGCAGCTGGGCTTTTTTTTTTTTTTTCCCTTCAAAATGAGCTACTTGTCAAGGAAAGACATCCCAAGTACTAGAGGTTTTTCATCCATCAACAAAGTACAATTTTGATGTGATTATTAGGTGAATTTACAGTTGAATGAATCATAGGACCCTGTCCTGGGCTGGGTGTGGCTCAGGATAATCTTGTAGTAGTTAGGCACAATGTTGAAACAAAATAAAACACTTTAATCCAACTATTCTGAAGAGTAATCTGGAATTATGCCTAAAGGGCTGTCAAACTGTGCATGCTCTTTCACCCAGCAGTGCCATCACTGGGTCTGTATCTCAAGGAAATCATAAAGGAGGGAAAAGGATCCACATGTGCAAAAAAATTTGTAGCAGCTCTTTTTGTTCTAGCAAAAGAACTGGAAAACGAGTAGAGGCTCACCAATTGGGAAATAACTGAACAAGTGTGGCATATGAAGGTAATGGAATATTATTATTCTATTAAAAAATAATGAACAAGCTGATTACAGAAAGGCCTGAAAGGTTTACTGAACTGATATTGAGAGAAACAAGCAGAACCAGGAATCTGTTGTACACAATGATGGCAAGAATGTGTGACAATGAAAGATTTAGTTCTCAGTGTGTTAGTGATCCAAAACAATCCCAATAGACATTGGATAGACAATACCATCTGCATCCAGAAAAAGAACTAAGGAAACTGAATGAAAATCAACACATACTTTGTTTCTTTGTTTGTTTTTCCTTTCTCCCATGGTTTTTTCCTTTTTTGCTCTAATTTTTCTCTCCCAACATGATTATGGTCTAACTGAAGGCCATGATCAACAAGAATACTACTAGTTGGAATTCCAAGTACCTCCTTGCAGAGAGTTGTATGATGACTACTAGGCGTTATACTGTTAGCACTGTGGAGGGGCTAATCAGTTAGCTCTACATTAGAATACGCAAGGGACTACAATAGACAATACAGCAAGTTGGCTTTTTGCTGGCATTTACTCTTCAGTCAGTGTCTGGCCAGACTTTGGGAATCAGTCCCTCGTCCATTGCCAGCTCTCCACTCATTCCTTCTTGGTCAGAGCCTTTTGGGGGCCCTGAATACCACCAGCAGGACCTACACCTGTGCCTGCTGCTCTCTGACCAACACTGCTGCTGGAGTCTATGCCATTGCCCATTCTGCCTCTGTAACAAAGTATCTACTTTGGGCATCAGAGTGGCTTGACAGGCTTAAACACTGTTTTATTCTTCATTGACGAAGATAATGCCAAGTCCTGATGGCAAGTCTGAATCTGCACCATTGGGTAGACTGTAAAGCACTGCTAATGTTGGGGCTCACCTATACCCTCCTATGCTAGGGTTAGGTGCTGTGGTCCATAGTGTCACTAGCCCTGGCTTGTCTACTAGTTGATGAAGTCAGGAAGTGTCACAAATGACCTAGGCAGCTCCATAAAATTCCAGACCATTACTCCCAAGTGTAGATACACCTGCTATTAGTAGTTATTTTCTGCAATGCAGGAAATTCTTCATGCTGACAAATGGTTCCCAAAGAGGAACCCAGGAGCTCCGGATAACTCTAGCTCACAAAGTTGCCATTTAGACTAGAAAAATCTAGCTTAGGATCATCCACCTGAGTTTAAGAGGTAAAGGCAAACAAAAACAACAAAGTCAAAAACTGCAGGACAGTGTGGGCGCTGGTGCAATTAATAATCACTGAGTCTCCAAAATCTTTTCAGGGGGTTTCCACACAATCTAAAGTATTTTCAGAAATTTTAATTTTCAATATCATAATTATTGATATATAGCACAAATGAAAAGTTCTTTAGGTCATTCTTAATAATTTTTAAGAGTGTAAAGGAATATAATTATGGAAATATATATAGAAGAATTACACGTTTCACAAATATTGCATTACTTATTGCCTAGGGGAGGGAATGGGTGAAACAAACAAACAAAAAAACACACACAAAAAAAAAAAGTTTTGCAAAGGAATGTTGAAAACTATATTTGGATATATACTGAAAATAAAGTTATTTATTTTTTTAAAGAGATCAAAAAGTTTGAAAACTGCTAGGCTAAAAAGTTACAGAAGCAGCTAGGTAGCTCAGTATATAGAATTTTGGGCCTTAAGTCAGGAAAACTTGAGTTTAAATGTGACCAGAGACACTTAGTAGCTGTAAAAACTGGGGCGAGTCTCTGATAAACCACTCCTAGATTTTTACCAAGAAAACCCCATAAGGGATCACCAAGAGTAAGATGAGAGTAAACAGTAGAATAACATAGAAAGTTACAGTTCATAGTTTGGAGGTGTTAGTGGGGAAGAACTTTTAAAAATGATTTACCACCTCCACCTGCCCTCAACAAATTAACAGGGAAACACCTGGCATATTTCTCTAAATTCCCAATTCTAGAAATGCCTTTGGGTTACTAGGGAAAAGTCCACACAATTGCTCATACCAAAGAATCACAATAAAATCTCCATGGCAAAATTCTGGTGGACTTCACAAATATCAAATTTTTAGTAAAAAAGATAAGAAAAAAGTAAACTAAAACAGTACCTTTAGCACAGATATTAATCCTAAAATTCCAAGTATCTGCTTTTGTTAGCATTCTCTGACTTTTGGGATTCCTCATGCAACCTCTTAAACATATGGTCAGGTCCATATATAATTACAGAACTAAGACTGCTTGTTCAGCTGGTCTTTTCCAAAAATGTGATTTAAAACCAAACAGTTCTTTCCTCTTTCACACAAATATGACTCCCTTGCTTGGAGGAATCCCTTCTTTCAGTGAATCTCTCCCAAGGCAATTAGATAGTGGTCATGACCTTAATAATAAAAAGCATCTAGTCTCAGCAAGGTCAGAGCACAACACATGATTCTGAATTTTTCCTTTTCTCATGGCAGGAAAATCTCTTTCCATTCCTGAAAATTCAATCTTTCCAAGGCTGCTTTGAAGGTAAACTGTATTCTAAGGAAATCCCCAAGTTGAATTTGGAGGCAGCTTAAATTACCAGGCTGGTCTGCCCAGTGACAACACAGGCAGGAAGTTTAAAAGGCATTTGACTGCAATTATGTGTAAGATACATTCTTAAGAATACCAGAGCATATTCTCATAAGTCTCTGCTTGCTGAATAGCCACAGGTAGTGGCTAATATACTAGAATTGGGGAATAGTTTAAGAATAAGCAAATGCCAACTCTAGAGGTACCATCAAAAGGGCCACCAGAAGCACAAGGTCCAAATTGGCTGTGGCAGCCTCTGTCCATCTTCTATTTCTATGAGATCATGCTGTTCCCATCCTGTGGATTGGGCCTGACAAAGGCCATCCAAAAGGGATTGAGGTTTGACAAAATGGAATACTTAGAAGTCATTCAAGAGTTTTTAATTTACCCTTAGAAAGAGGATATTCAATTATTGCTCTGTAAGAAATGACCAGCAGGATGAATACAGAGAGGATTGGAGAGACTTACATGAACTGATGCTGAGTGAAATGAGCAGAATCAGAAGATCATTGTACACTTCAACAATGATACTGTATGAAGATATATTCTGATTAAAGTGGATATCTTCAACAAAGAGAAGAGCTAATTTAGTTGCACTTGATCAATGATAGACAGAATCAGCTACATCCAGAGAAGGAACACTGGGAATTGAGTGTAAATTGTTTGCACTATTGTCTTTCTTCCCAGGTTAGTTTTACCTTCTGAATTCAATTCTTCCTGTGCAACAAGAAATTCGGTTTTGCACACATATATTGTATCTAGGATATACTATAACACATTTAACATGTATGGGATTGCCTGTCATCTAGGAGAGGGGGTAGAGGGAAAGAGGGGAAAATTTGGAATAGAAGTGAGTACAAGGGATAATGTTGTAAAAAAATTACCCATGAATATGTATTGTCAAAATAATTATAATTATAAAATTAATAAAAAAAAAAAAAAAGAAAGAAGATATTCAGGAAGATAAACATTGAGGACAGCCTGAAGTGATTCAGGTGAGCAAAGCTCCCCTTGTTTAGGTCACCCACCATGGCCCATCAAACATTCAAGAACCCCTTGAGCTCCTCTTGACTACTTTGTACACAGACAACCAGTAAGAGATGTCAAGAGCTTAAGTCTTTAGTCTCCAGAGCCAACCAAGTCTCAAGGATGGACTCAATACCTTTGAAGGAAAATTTAGATTAATTTGCACGGGACTAGGGGTTAGGCTATTGCCTTTACTACTTACCCTTAATGGTATGTAAAATTAAACAAAAATGATGTCCATCGGTTATTATTTCAGAGGAAAAAACCTTCCCTCAAACAATATTGTTCTGCATTATAGAGTTGTGGAAGTTATTCTAACTGAAATAGCATGGAACAGAGGAAATACTAGTGAATTTGGAGTCATAGGAAAAGGGTTTTGAAACCCAGCTCCGCCATTTACTCTGAACAGCCACAGGCAAGTCACCTAAACTCCTGGATACTAGTTTCCTCATTTAAAATTAGGGGGTTGAACTGGATAACCACTAAGATCCCTTCCAGTTCTAAAACTATGAACCTATAATTTAGCCTTGTAGATATCCTGTAAATAGCAGCACTTTGTTCTCATTCTCCATGCACTAGGAAACCTTCCCCTTTCCATGTAGTTTGTTTCACGGGACCCATTACATTAAATAATGAAGCAATCTCATTTGTAAAAAGCAAATTTGAGGAAGGGAAATAAGCAAAGCATTTGTTGGCAATACTTCGTCAGAAAGGTAAATAATAAGAGCTTCCTGCCGCAACTTTAGAAATGGTAGCTCACAGTCAGAAAATACTGTTTAGCTTTCTCATAATTACCCAGCTAGGACCTGGTTTTCCCAGAATGATACACTGAACAAATTGCCCATAATACATACAAACATTCTGAAAATGCTACAGATTTGGAACAGAAACACATTTGTGTCTCAGAGTGCTGCCAACCAGTTCTATGCTGTTTTTGTTAAGCATAATTGCAGGTCCTCACAAAGAGCTTCCAGAATGGGGGAAAAATCACTTGGCATATTTCTTTGGGTCTTACAGCAGGTGCGTAATTTATTTGTTTGCCACTGAGAAACACTGTGTTTTGTTCCTGCTGGGTCTGAGGCTATGTGACTGGGCTTTTGGTTTCATTTCCTTAGATTGTGCAGCTCCTGAACAGTATTGGATTTAAGAAGGCCAAGTTGTTGGAAACTGGTGTTCCATTTGATCTTTTTCTGTCTCATTGTCAAAAGGTGCCCATGGTGTCTCTACCCAGCAAAGTCATTCTTCCCACAGAGGTCAGTTTTATGGCCAACTCTCAAACAAGCGAAAAGCAAGGGTGAGCCTTGGGAAGCAAAAAAAAAAAAAAAAAAAAAAAAAAAAAGATTTCAAAATGGGGCAGGTTCATAAACTTCTTCCAATATGGGAGGGAATTCAAGCTTTCTGAGCATTTCTTGATTCATGTATTATGAGCATTTCCACTATGAATATGCATTAGGTTACCTCTTTTGAACTTCCTTGAAACAAATTCTCATAAATAAACAAGGAATGCACCACACTAACTGACAGAGTCACTTAGACTAGATGTATTGTGCTAATGGAGTGAAAAGAATAAAAATTTTCAAGGGCTTCAACCCTCAATTTTAATAAATTTCATGGAAATCGGATCAAGCCCTAATTGCTAATTCATCTGAAATTATTAAAAAGAGATTTCAATTACATACTACCATTGAATTTTGATGTACCAAATTAAATTAGGACACTAGATTGTATCTTTTTCTTAAATCCAGACTTATTTAAAAACCTTTTTCTGTACATTCTAAAAAGGAACTTTGTGTTGGGTTATGTTGTAAAAAAAAAAAAAATCCAGCTTGAGTATGAAATAGTAGGTTAAATCTCTTACTGAAGATTTTTAATGACATTTCAGTGTTCCTCTTATAATTACTCTTCATCTAAGATATCCCATAATGATGTTGGACATTCTTGGTTCAGGCTCACTGGCTTGCTTCATTAGCATGTCATTCCCATTCCACATCATAAGATTTAATTGTAATGCCGGATATGCACAGCTCTCCACAGAAGTCTAATCAAAGTGGATTCACTTGTATTATTAATATCAAAAATCAGTCCACTTGCTATTTTTATAAATAAAAGAATCCAGATACATAAATCAGCTGTCATTTATTAGCATGTTACTGGCATATCTGCCAGACATATGAGCGGCCCTATCACAGTTCCTTAGGATTATTTTCATCAAGATTAAAACCCTTCTACATTAAATATACATACTAATTCCTCCATAAAGTAATCAGATTACAGAGCAGGTGACATTGTGTGCTGGAATTCAAATGATTTGCAGTAATGAGCTGGAAAGGTGTACTTGGAGTCAGACACAGAAAAAGGAAGAGGAGAGACAAGGAAAGGAGGAAGACTTAAATTCGGTTTTAAATTTGGGTTGTGCAGCTCTTGTTTTATTGTTTTTGTTAACTTCCACTTATTTTTTGATAAGTAAAAGGACTCAGACAAGCAACCATGATACTTAGCAACCAATGATGCCAATCTTCGGTCCATTTGACGGCTACTGGCTGCCAGATGATTAGCTGATCTTTGCCGGCTCTGTCCCCATGCTACCTAAAGTGATGGCAAGAAATGACTTGCTTTAGTCTTACAGCCCTCATATAAATCTATATGGACATTGTTGCTGTGGTGTTTGAATATTTTTTATTCTCGTGTTATCTTCCTTTCTTTTTTTCTTTTTTTTACATTTCAGTCCTTTTGGAAACTCAGTAGAGCACGGATAATACACCACGACACAGCAATGCTGCTGTCATATTTTTTGACAATTACTCCAGAATACTACTTTGGAATTGAGGAAGAACAGTTTCTGAGTGGCTCCCAATATTATTATTATTATTTTATTTTGCTGGTAGGAGACTATGAAGCATAGATTTGATGGTCAGTTAAGGATAGCTTCCTTTCACCTCAGCTTTGGACACAAACAAGATAAAGAAGTACATCATTAACTCTTTCTTTCAAGAGATGTTTTAAGTACAATTTATTTTTTAAACAAGAACATTCAAGTTGACTTTCAGAGAATTAAATCCTGCATTACCTTTTTAATCCCATCTCTAACTCTACAAGCTTCCATACCTTACTTAGAATGAGGGGATAAAAACACTAGCTACTATAAAATTTTTCCAATATTATTTTCCAGCATTTGGCAAGACATCCTCCACCCCACAAAATCTGTGATTTTTTTTTTTTTTTTGGTCTTGTGAATTATGTCTCTAAAATTTAATTTATATATACATGAGGCTACCAAAAAAAGAGGGGAAGAGTTTTTCTTCAATGCCTTTAAATGCCTCCACTGAAGCAGATTGCAATTTATTTATAGCTTCAATCATGATGCAATGGAAAGAGTTCTGGATTTGGAATTGGAGGCCCTGGACACAAATTCTGATTCTGCCATCCAATTACCTGCATGAAATTGGGTGAATGATTTCACAATTTTCGACCTCAGTTTCTTCATCTATAAAATGAGTGGGTTGGCTCAGATGAATCTAATGTCTCTTCCAGATCTAAATGATATTGGGACTTGTTTTAAACATACTAATGTCATGACTTGTTAATTAATAAATGCCAGAGATAAAATTTGAAGCCAGATTTTTCTGATTTCAAGCCCAGGATTAAATTCACTATGCTTTGCAACATAGTTTTCATGAAATGAAAAAAAAAGCTTATACGTGTTAAAAAAAATAAATAAAGTTTTCATTATATTAGTCACCTAAATTTGGTAAGTAAATTGATAAATATGCGTTGCTGAAAGTCCTTTCTTTTTACATGCATTATAGATTAGGATCCATTTAAAACGGGACTGCTTTAAGATGTTGTGGATTTAAATAGTACTTCTATAAATGACTGGCCCTAAATATTTATCCAATTAAAATACTTAATGCATTGCTAACAAGAGTCAGATATACTAGTATGTTGCTGCAGACTGCACTTTGGGCTTCAATTTATTATTCAATAAGAATAGATTTGACCTCAGTTAGTTGATGACTCTTATTTCAGAAACTATACTCTGTAGATGGGTGGATCAAACTGTGTACAGATCATTTGGAAATAATTTCTCATCTAGTTCTTTTAACTATTTGGAGGCAGTAAGTAGACCAAATCTTTACGTAGCAAAAGGTAAACATCAGCTCCAATTGTATAAGCAAATAATAAGGCTTACAGCCAATATGTTGATTCAATAACATATATATATACATACATTTGCATGCATTTATGCATGTATGTGTGTTTTATTTAATTACTTTCTCTTTTTTCAGGACCAGAATAAAGGATGACTCAGAAAAGGCAAAGGAAAGAAGTCCAGAGTAAGGTCTAAAATGAGACACACACTGTTAGATATGACCAATGCATTAGCTTGTAATATTTCACTGTACGTCTTTGTTAAATGAGAAGGTTCTATGGGGAAAACCATATTGGGAAACATAGTGATGTAATAAATAAAAAAGAACCAATGAAACATTTGTTTAAAAAAAAAGTATTAAAAAAATAACACCCTGACTGTATTTATTCAGGTACCTAGGATAACCTTTTGTCACTGTAGAGTTTAAAAGGACATGCTTTGATACATCAATACTTTAACACTTCAAAGATCGATGATTTAATCGGTGTGGGTATTCCCTTTACTGAAGGGGATCACACAGCCCTTCTAATTAGTAGATGGCCTTCGAGAGTTGCTATAAATGAAAAATTCATCATTCTGCAGCTGACCTGGTGATGAGCAGCTCTCTGAACATACTCAGCCCAGTCTTCAGATAGCAGATGTAAAGTCTGGCACCCAGGACCACACTCAGTCTTTCAGACTTACCTGATAGAAATTTTTCAGAGCTTGTGCTTTACTGGCAAAATAAACCTCTGACCTACAGTGATATCTGTAGTTAGCCTTTAATAGAAGGCTATTAGTTTGATCTAGTTTCCATTGACAAGAATCCAGAATCAACAAGAATAGACTTCTCTGTATTTTGTTTGCCAAGGAATATAAAACTTGAATACTGTTGTTTGTTCTTCATTCTTGAAGAACATTACATTAGGGAAGTGATACCATGAAATCAAGTGAATTGAATTTAAGTGAGGGAGGCTATACAGATCACCTTCTTCACTTTCCCCTAAAGAGCCCTCTGGGTCCAGTGGCAAGATATAGCTCAAGATGAATGAAGACCCTCAATGAAATGGGAGACTTTGGTCTTTTTAAGCTAAGGTCTTCAACAGATCTCAGTTTGACTGAGGCCATACCTATTTAGGGATGCTACTTGGATAACTTGGGCTAATAAAGGCCAATAAAAGGTCAATAAAAATCAGTTTCACTGCCATCATGTGAAAGAAAATATGCTATAACTGGAGAATTAAACTCTACCTGCCATGAGAAAGACAATATAGTATAGAGTTCAAATCCTGCCTCTATCACTTATTACTTATTCTATTATCTACTCTATCACTATTACTTTTGGGCAAGTAATAACCTCTGTGGGTCTCAATTTTGTCTATAAGAGGCTTAGAGCAAATGATATCAAAGGTCCCTTCTATCACTAAAACAATAATTCTATAGTGATGAAAAAAGAGAGAGATTCCTATTCTCCTTTTAAACTGTTACAGATATTCATGCTAAAGGCAAGATAAGGCACAGTGTACCTGACTCAAGACTGGAAAACTGTATTTACTGGGTCCTGTAAGCTTTTCTAGACTCTGAACTTTCATTGCAAATAAGACATGTAACTTGATTGACTTTCCATAAAATAAAATCATGCATGTGATGAGGAATGAGATTTTTTTTAACAATGTAAATATATAATTACAAAATTCATATTAAAAGTATCCTTTATTGTGTCCTACCTTGGTTGTTGTATCCAGCAGTTACAAACACTGCCTATCTTTGGGCCTGATCCTGATCCATTTAATTTTAAGCTAAAACCTCTTAAATTTCTTGATAGTAAGTTATATCTTGTTTTTCTTATGTGTGTTCTGATCTGTATATAACAGGTGCTTAATACATGCTTTTTCTTTCATTCACATTGCTAGCAAAGCTACTTTCAACTTTCATGTATGGGTATAATGTATATGCAATAACTGAAACTTTAAAAGACTTTAAACACAGTCACTGAAATAGGATACATTAAAGGATAAACTTCTTCTAATAAACATTGGAAAGATATTTTATGGTAGCATCCACCTGTATTCAGTTAGTTGACTATGGAAAAAGGTTATATTTATTTATTTATTTCTATCAACAGCTAAATACCTTTGGGTCATTTCCCACATTCACAAGGCGTTTATTCATTTGGATAATATTTCCCCCACAGAAGTAAGATGAGTAACAGACAATTCCATTCTTCAAATATGAAAAATGGATGTTGTACAAAATAATGATAAATTATTTAGGATGTCTAATACCAGCAAATCATTCACTGGTAAAACACATGTAAATAACCCAATGTTATTTGCACTAGCAATATATTTTAATGTCTGTTCTATTTTTTTAATGTTCATTTTACTCTTCTTTCTAAAACATGGCTTGTTTATTTGGAAAGTTCCATATTAATCTTCAGGGTTTCTGATACTGTGTAGAATGGATCCATTCTGATGGATGGAGAAACAGCTGCTATTATTGGTCTTATCCTTAGAACAAAAACAAGGGATGGAGGTGACAAGTTGAAGATAATAATGAAATGCAGGAATCCAGTATCTTATGAGGCTCTTCAATAATTGTCTACCATGGGGTAGCAGTAGAGTATATTTGAGCCTTCTGCTCAATATAGAACAAAACATTTTTTCTTTCTTTCAAAGATTTAATTGATTCTAAGATTCAGAGTTTGAATGATTAACCCCTGGCACTTCAGCAGAATCTTCTGTGTATAATAATTCATTCCCTCCACCCCCAATAACTGAAAAGTACCAGAAAATTTCTGGTATGTCTATAACAAGAGCTGATGATCAGGATTAATTCAGTTTGGGAGATGGGGCACAGAGGTGTTTGTTTGGGTTAGAGGAATTATACCTCATAGTCCTAGCAGAATACTTATCAAGACGGACCAAATGTTCATCTGCTCCATGAAAACAGAAACCTTAATAAGAGTTAACATTTACATAGTAGGGGGCAGTTAGGTGGCGCAGTGGATCGAGCACCAGCCCTGAATTCAGGAGGAGCAGAGTTCAAATCTGGTCTCAGACACTTAACACTTCCTAGCTGTGTGACCCTAGGCAAGTCACTTAACCCCAGCCTTAGGGGGGGGAAATTTACATAGTAATTTAAGTTTTATAATGCATTTTATATGCATCATTTATTTTCACACCTCTCCCCCCCCCAATACTGACAAGTAGATACTTAGTAGTATGACCATTTTCTAGATCAGGAAACTGAGACTTCAAAAGTTTTGAAGAAATAAATTTTCATGGTCAAACAGCTAGTAAGTATGAGGGACAGAATTCAACCCCAAATTTCTCTCCTAACTCCAATCTAGCACTTTATCCATTGTGAAAACATTGCATACAATGTGAAATACACAATACATTAAAATTCTTCCTTTAGGATGACTTAATTGTTTGATTCTTGAACTAAATTAGATTCTTTACAATGTTCTGGTACACAATTAGTTTGAAGACAATAATGGCAGTAACAATAAATAGCATTTATATAGCACTTTGCAAAACACTACTTTATATAAGTTAATTGATTTATTCCTCACAATAACCCTAAGAGTTGGTGCTATTATTCTTATTTTGCAAATGAGGAAACCAAGGCACAAAAAAGGTCACTCTAGGTATAAAGCAGGGTTCAAAATCAAATCATCCTGACTTGAAGTTCTGTGTTCTATCCACTATAATACCTAATGACCTAGGTGCTGGCAGAGACTTAATGTTTCTAACACAGGAATGATTATATTTTAAACTATCATTTCTAAATAAGTCTTTGTGACATTAATCATCCCAGTTACTGTATGTCAAATAATACAAGTTATAGATGGTTACACCTTAGAGAATATTCAAAATTTTACCCTAAGAATGATGAAAACATAGAAAGTATTTGCAATTATAGACCTCACAATGCAGCAATATAGTCAGTTAAGCTCAGAGTCTATACCTCCCCATTTGGAAGACAGCCATTTTCATATATTTGAAGGGTTGCCAAATCAAAGAAAGAATAACCTAATTCTCTTTGGACCTAGAGGGCTGAGCCAAAAGCAGTGAATGACAAAAATTGAGGAAAGATAGATTGTGGTTTGACTTTGAGTAAGGAAAAACTTCCCCAAAATCAGAACAGTCCAATAAAGCCTAGGAGATAATGCTGCCTCAGGGGAAAATGATATTTTTATTAATAGAGCTCTTTCAATTGAAGGCTTGATAATCCCCTACTACCATGAAGGTATGACTCTTGTTGGACTAGATGGGCTTTGAGATCTCTTCCAACTCAAGTATTGTTATTTGGTGAGTAACTTAGGGCAGCTAAGCAGTACAGTGGTTAGAGTGCCAGCCTGAGGTCAGAAAGACTCATCTTTGTAGGTTCAAGTGTCTTAGACACTTACCAGCTATGTGACCCCAAAATCAGAACAGTCCAATAAAGCCTAGGAGATAATGCTGCCTCAGGGGAAAATGATATTTTTATTAATAGTGCTCTTTCAATTGAAGGCTTGATAATCCCCTACTACCATGAAGGTATGACTCTTGTTGGACTAGATGGGCTTCGAGATCTCTTCCAACTCAAGTATTGTTATTTGGTGAGTAACTTAGGGCAGCTAAGCAGTACAGTGGTTAGAGTGCCAGCCTGAGGTCAGAAAGACTCATCTTTGTAGGTTCAAGTGTCTCAGACACTTACCAGCTGTGTGACCCAGGGCAAGTTATTTAACTCTGTTCACCTCAGTTCCTCATGTATAAAATGAGCTAGAGAAGTAAACTACTCTAGTGTTTTTGTCAAGAAAATCCCAAATCAGGTCACAAAAAATCAGACATGACTGATACAACTGAATTACAACAATGAGTACTTTTATTTCTCAAGAAATGACCAAGTAATAAATATATTATTCCTACTCCTGTCAAAGATTGATAAAAAATTTGAATATTCTCTAATATTCCTTATAATTGAAGTACTATTCATTATGTGATCCTCCTAAGGCTTCTGAACATAAAAGCTTTGTGACATTCTATAGCCTATTCTTGCAATTACTGAAAAACAAAGATTTAGGAATGATGATATCTGAAATGATTCATTACATCACTAGACATCATATCAATCAACTATGTTGACAGTAATCTAGAGAATGTTATAAATGATATTAACCACTGATTACAATCATATAAATAAAAACACTAAAACAGTCAATATCAAATTAAATGCAATACCCGATCTTTATGCTTAAAGTTTAGACAAGGAAAAATACTTCTCTCCTTTTGGTTAGGAGGTGAAGAGGAAAAAGATAAAGGAAAGAAAAGAACTGGAATCTAAGGGAATGACCATCAATTGGAGAATGGCTGAACAAATTATGTTATATAAATTAAATACATTTGTTATATAAGTAACAAATTATGTTATATAAATGTAATGGAATACATTACATTATAAAAATGATTTAAAGATTTCAAAGAATCTTGGGAAATATGAACTCATACAGAGCACAATGAATAGAGCTAGCAAAACAATTTAATCAATGATAACAACATAAAGAAAAACAACTGAAAGATAGAAGAACCACAGTCAAAGCAACAACAAATCATGTGTTAAGATCACCTATAATTAAATGTTATTTACCTCTTGGCAAAGCAATAATAAACTAAAGCTAAAGGAAAAAAACATACAATTTAGGATATGGTCACTGTATGGATTTGTTTTGCTTACTATGATTATTCATTACAAGAGTTTGGATTGTTTTAGTTTTCCTTTTTCTGTTTTTAATGGAACAGGGAAAACATTGAAGAGAGTAGTAGAGACTCCCAATAGCGATGTCCCCCCACGAGCCACTGACATATTTTTAAATACACATTAGAGAACAGAATGAAGTTCAAAAGAAAAGTACAAACAAGACAGATTTTTTAAAAAATTAAAATATAGAGTTCATAATATACCTGGTTAAAAAGCAAGCAATATGAATTGTAAACTCATGATTTCATAAAATACTTTTTGCATTCTACAATGTATGTGGAAATGTTCATTTTTTTTTTGGTGTTTAAATTCAAAATAATTTTTTAAAAGATTGTATAAGTCTTTAAATATCAAAAAGAAATTTGTAATTTATTCAGGAAGCAATGGGGAGCCACTGAAGTGCCTTAAGCAGGGGAGATACACAGTCAGAACAGTACCTTAGGAATATTAATTTTTTAGTGGTGTGAAGGATGGGTTAGAAAGAGCAGAGAATGAAGGCAGGGAGAGGTTATTGTAATAATCCAGGTATGAGGTGATGCAGGCAAAACAGGGTGGTTGCTGTATTAGTAGGAGGGAGGAAAGAAAAGGTTGGATACAAGAGATGTTATAGAGTTAAAATTGGCAGAACTTGGCAATTAATTAGAGAGACCAGGAAAAGCAGAGGAAGATGTCAGACTTGTTAACCTTGGTGAATGGAAAGACAGTGATGGTCTTAATAGAAATAAAAGGAAGTCAAGAAGAAGAATGGATGAGATTAGGGGCTCATAACATGTTTTTATGACATGAAGTTGAAGTTTCAAATCTGAGTCTAAAAACCAGACTTTGCAAAGGAATCACCTTTTACTCTCTTCTCCCAGTAACAAAGACAAAACTAGAAAGATAAATAGATAGATACATATGCAGATAAATATAGATATACATACATACATATATGTGTGTATAAGCACATATTTGTCCAAGGCAAACAGTATAAAATATGCCTTTATGTCCATTTAAAAAAATTTAATTGAGGTCAGAAGAGACCGAACACACACAAATTCACATTAGAAAGAATCAAGAGATCCCAGAATATCAGCCATCAAGAAAAGAGAGGCAGAACCATTGCAAAGTCACTACTAAAAGGCACTGCCCGGAGTAAGAAAAACAAGGCAGTGAGCAGTTCAAATGCCACTTGGGAAAGAAAGAAAATTATTCTTGGTAACTAGATCTGTGGATCCCTTTTTTTCTAGGTACAGGAGATTATATACTGTTACATCCTCTAAATTTTAGTACCCTGAAGCAAAGCCCTACTTCCAGCTCTGTCTAGAAATGCCCTGGTCATAAACTCTGGGGAATGTTCAACTTTCATGGGCTGTCTGCACAATAACAAATGTGTACCTATCAGTCAAGTAGAGTTGAGAAGAGGGATAGAAGTGAGCAATGTTACAAATGGAGCTATATGCAAACATGAAAATATATTACATTAAGTAATACTTTGTAGTATTTTAATTCCTATATGCCCAATCAGAGCAACATCATATATAGTCTTTTCTGAGCCCCTGTCTCAACAGTCCCACTGCCTAAACTAACCACCTTCATAATAAATTGCTTCATTCTCTATTAAGCATAGTGAAATCAAGTGAAAACCCTTCATGTAATCTTCTAGAACTAATAAATGGCATCATTTTGTGCCTCTTTTTTCCCCCCAGCACAGCACTCTGCCTGGTCTTTAAAACACTGACATGCTATCCTTTTCACAATATCTACTGTTTCTCCTCAAAAGTTTTGTTTCAACATTGATATTCCCACAAAGTCCCACATTTTGTCTTTAAGACACAAAAGGTGCAGCTGGTATAAATAACCTCACATAGATTTTTCTGGATCAATCTAAAAGAGCTCTTCCAAATTGTTAAAGTGCTGACTTCCTTTATTTGTTCTTCAGGCACCAATGGATGCATGATAAGATTACCTAAAAATAATTTTGTCTTTCTCATGCTCCCATTGACATCAGTGGAAGTTAATGTACATGCCCAGTGAGCACAAAAAGCAAGGGGAGGCCAAATGTATATTGACATTATCTGTATTTCTCAGGGTACTGGGCATTTGTGGAACAGTCATACTCGGCTAATTATTTCTTTCTTCTCACAAGTCTTTTAGTGTCTCACTCTGAACTGCTTGTTCAGCCCTTCATTACACAACCTGGGAGACTTTTATTATTCTAGCTTTGGAAGAACAAACATTTAAAATGTTGGTGGGGTTGAGGAAACACCAACAAGGTTTTTGTTGTGTTTCTTTACCTCCTATAGAGGCTCATCTTTCTCTCTCTCTTCTCTGGTATTTTTATCCAACTATTAATGATACACAGAAGGAAAATGTCAGATTTGTTCTTTAGGATTGTTTGATAAAGGAAGGACTTTTTAAATATGAATATTAAGAATAATGATCTGTTGATTTTTCAAAATAAATTCTATTAGACCTATGCTATCCTAAAGATACTAGATTTCTATAGCAAAGGGGAAGTTCCCAAGATTCTGGGTTAGTGTGGAATTGTTTAGATTTACTTTGCTCAGATTTAATTGTCTGTAAAGAAAACTGGTTATTTTCATGTGTCTAATACTTCTGATGGTAATATGATAAAGGAATTGAAGGCTCTGGGTTCAGATTCCGCCTCCACTACTTACTATGTGAATTATGTCAATCAAGTTCCCTAGTTTTCAGTATCTTCTTCTGTAAAATGAGAAAGTCAGACTAGATGGTCTCTAAGGTCCTTCGAGCTCTAGAATTAAGATCCTCCTCATAAAGAACTGCACAAAAAGAAAAGCAACATAAAGGATGCCATCAAGGGAGGTTTGATCATTGGAAAAGTTGGAATAGTCGTGTAATAAGAATACAAAATAATGACAGTCCATTGTTTCATTAGTATCCATGCAATATCCATGCAAGACACAGTGAAAGGTTCCTAACATGTTGGGTGGACCCCCTAGGAAGGATTTATTGGGAAACATTGATGAAATTTGAACAGGAGAAAAGAAATAAATGGGCTTCAATTTTCACTATAGTCCGGAGGACATTGTTGTTTAGTTATTTCAATCATGTTCAGCTCTCCATAACCCTATTTGGGATTTTCTTGGTAAAGATATTGAAAAAGTTTGTAATTTCCTTCCACAGTTTATTTAACAGATGAGGAAACTGAGGCAAACAGGGTTAAGTGATTTGCTCTAAGTTACAGAGCTACTAAAAGTCTGAGACTGGATGTCTTCCTTTCTTCTGGCCTGGCACTCTATTCTCTGTGCCACCTGCTTAGATTGTAGGGCAGAACTACATCTATAATTTCAGAGTTGTGTCAAAATTATTCTTGTCACAGCCTAGAGTAGATCTGCTTTCAGTCTAGGATAATTAGTAAAAAAAAGATGTCAGTCAACCCTTAATCTGTCAGGGTAGTTCTGAACTTTTCTTTTTGTTTTGACTACCATTCATGGTGGCCACAAGGTCACTCTAAGAAGACACAACTTTAAAGATTTTAACATGCTCTGGTGCTGTAGAAAGAAACAGAAACTAACATTTGGATGAATTTTGCTGGGCAGTTAAATATGTTGTGAGTGTCTGAATCCCAAATCATATACTATGTTTACTAAGTCATCAATTATAAGGCACATACTATCTTTGTGCAAAGTATAAACTGAGGCTGGCTGTCAGAAAATCCATGGGATTAAATTATTGATAAAGGGATCAGGACACTGGAAGAATTGATTAGGATTGTGATCAATTATCCCTTTTAAAAATTACAAGGTATGGTCAATGAAAATTACCAATATGTCCTCATTTCCAGGCTGAAGTTTTCAGGGAGACTTTTTCCAAATGAGATATCTTTCATTTATTTTATATTATGGAGATCTATAACTACTGTTCGAGGGAAACTTATGATGGAGTAATGAAATGACACCAGTGCTCAGCATGTCCAACATGCTCAGATAAAGAACCCTCCAAAAGCAATAAAAAAAATTTCCCTCTTGGTTCTTTTTATCTTTTCTTTGTGTTAAGTCTATTTGATTTTGCTATCAGTACAGCTTATGATGTTCTGAGTGCAGTGACAAATAATTCTGTGAATCTGTGCTCAGTATCTAAAAGAGCTTTCAGAGTAACAGTAAAATATATTTTCCTCCTTTCTCCTTTTTTAATTGTACAAAAGATATGCATAGGCTGTTCAGAATGACTAAAACTTATGTGTGCAATGAAAAATCTGTTAAGTGCTCAGTAGTTTGCTATTTGCCTTAAGCAATAGCCAGTCCATAAAGGGAAAAAAAAAAGCTACCTTAAGCCCACTAAACCTAGAAATCTCTGAGTGTTATCTCTGGCAAAATAACTTACATCGATCAGGGCTACCCAAAGAATCTGGGGCTCCCATTTTGTCAATCAGATTGACCTACCACTAGTTAAAACCAAACAATTTTAATGTCGATGTCATTTCAAATGGGAAACCCTACTGAAAACTCATTATCTTCAAATAGGATTACATTCCGTTAATATGAGAACATGCATATTACAATATCTCATAAAAATCAAAAGTTCCAATTTGCTCACTACATGTAAATCCAATTCAAAACATTTCCATAACATATATCTGCTGGATGTTACACTATTTGTGTGTCACTCCAGAATGGATTAACTCCATGACAGGCTAGTCTCAGTTTTTCTGCATTTGGTGTTTTTAAACAGTTTATATTTGTTATCATATCAAAGACAGGCTTGCAGTTTTCAAAAGGAAGAAGAGAACACAGCGCCCAAGGCTCTTCCAGCATTACATTTCTTATTCCATTTTATCTTTCTTGGTTTTGACTAATGTCAGTAACAGCTACTGGTAATAAACTGCTTGTTACAGCTTGCTGTTGCCTTGAAGCACTGGCTTTGATACATTGTCAGCCAATTGGAAGCATTTCCTGATTACATTTCCAAATTGCTTGTTTATTGATCGAAAGTTAATAAAGCAAAAGACAACTTTACGGCTTAAATTAAATGAAAGGTTTCTTTGATGTTCAAATTATCCAATCAACCAACGTGCAGCAAAATGTAAGCAATTGAAAGTTTTATCTGAAAAGAAAAATGTTCAAGATAAATGGATCCTGGTCCAGACACTGGAGCTAAAAGCTAATGAAAAATATGTGCAACTTAGCATACAAAGATCTCATTTATTGTTTAGTCAAAAGAAAATAGTGTCATCTGATGCACGCAACTTCCTAGATCTGAAAACGTGAGAATTCAGACGGGATAAGCCTTCATTTGACCAACAAAACATCTGTACTTGGAACAAATAAAATTCTATAGCTTCATGTTTTCATCAAGTACTAACATTCAGGCTCAGTATTCTACCTGCCCTGTCCTGATGATGTTCATATTAAGCCTGACAGTGAGGTCAGTTCCACAACATATAAAAATGATCTACCAAAAAATTTCAATAGTCATCAATATTTGCTCATGAAAGAAGAGAGAGCAATATCATATAAAAACATGTAGAAATTTGAAGAAAGTGTATCAAGATGAGAAAATTTAAAAGTTTACTAAAAAGAATGGCAACAACTACTCCCCTTTATGGTATACTTTCTTTCAATAAAATCCTAATCTAATGCTTTATGCAGGAGCACCCAGAATTCTCAAATAGTATGCCATCAGAATACAAGTTCTACTAAGGTGGAAAGGCTTTGATACAGGCCCAGTGATGGACTGTATCTCAATTGTCAGAAGACCAGGAAGGAAGGTCAAGGACTTACATCACCTAAAGGTGCCACTGAATCTAAAAGATTTGTATACTATATTATAACATGGTTATGACCTGAATTACTAGAGCAAGTTCAATAGCAAAATTTCAGAACCTTAAAATATTCAAGTATTTATACTTTAGTCACTTTTTAAATTTTACAAAGTACTTTCTTAGAAACAGTCCTGAATCTTTTGGGGAATTTTTTTCTGATAAAATCCTCTCCTCTCCTCTCCTCTCTCTCTCTCTCTCTCTCTCTCTCTCTCTCTCTCTCTCTCTCTCTCTCTCTCTCCTCTCCTCTCCTCTTCCTCTTCCTCTCTCTCTCTCTCTCTCTCTCTCTCTCTCTCTCTCTCTCTCTCTCTCTCTCTCTCTCTCTCTCTCTCTCTCTCTCTCTCCTCTCCTCTCCTCTCCTCTTCCTCTTCCTCTCTCTCCTCTCCTCTCCTCTTCCTCTCTCTCTCTCTCTCTCTCTCTCTCTCTCTCTCTCTCTCTCTCTCTCTCTCTCTCTCTCTCCTCTCCTCTCCTCTCCTCTTCCTCTTCCTCTCTCTCCTCTCCTCTTCCTCTCTCTCTCTCTCTCTCTCTCTCTCTCTCTCTCTCTCTCTCTCTCTCTCTCTCTCTCTGTTTCTCTCTCTCTCTCAATCTCTCTTTCTCAATCTCTCTGTCTCTCTTTTTCAATCTCTCATTTCTCATTTCTCTCTCTCTCAATCTTCTCTTCTTTCTCAATCTCTTTCTCTTTCTCAATCTCTCTGTCTCTCTTTCTCAATCTCTCTCATTTCTCTCTCTTTCTCAATCTTCTCTTCTTTCTCAATCTCTTTCTCTTTCTCAATCTCTCTGTCTTTCTTCTTTTTCAATCTCTGTCTTTCTCAATCTCTCTATCTCTCTCTTTCTCTTTCCTTCTTTTCCTCCTCTTTCCCTCCCTCCTTAAATGTGTGTGAGTGTGTGTGTAATGGATTCAAATCCATAATAAGAACCATTCTGCAAATGATAAATGGACAAAAGCTATATGAATAGGAAATTTTCTAAGAAAGAAATTTTATCTATCATTAGCCATGGGGGAAAAATGCTCTAAATCCCTTATAATTAGAGAAATACCAATTAAAGCAATTCTGAGCTTCCACCTCATGCCCATCTGATTAACAAAGTTGATAAAAATAGAAAATGACAAATGTTAAAGGGACTATAGGAATATAAGCATATTAATATATTGTTGTAAAGCTACGAATTAGTCCAAACCTTCTAGAAAGACTCTGTATTTGGAACTCTGTCCCAAAAGTTATTAATTTGTGCATACTCTTTGACTTAACAGTACCACTACTACATCTATAATCCAAAAGACACACAGTAACAAAGCAAAAGGATCAGAAATATCTACAGCATTGCTTTTTTTGTGTAGCAAAAAAACAGAAACCAAGAGACTACTTATCAATTAATTAGAGAATAACTGAACACATTATGATCTATAAATGTAATGAAACGTTATTATTTTCTTTTAAAAATATATAAAAGGAACAGTTTGAAAGAAACCAGGGAAAACTTGTATGAATTGATAAAGTGAAGTGATCAGAAACAGGAGAACAATTTATAGAGTAATAATAAAACTCAAAAGACAAATTTGAATTAAGAATTCTGATTTTAACAAAATAATGACCTATCATTATTCTAAGGGACTAGTGATAAAGCATGCTTCTCACTTCTAGACAGAAAGGTGATGGACTCAGAGTGAAAAGTGAGAATTACAGTTTCTAGATATGAACAATGAGGGAAATTTGTTTTGCTTGACAATGTGAATTAGTTACAAATGTTTCATTTATTTTTCTTTTGTCAAGGGGGAGAAAAAGGGATGAAGAGCATATTTTTAATTTAAAATAATATTTTTAGAAAAAGAACTCTTATCAGGTATATAGAATAAGAATTACTCTCTCCATTATCTATCTTCTTTTTACTTCACTATAGCACTGCAAACAGAACTACAGCATAGCTTATTCTTTAAAAAAAATCAACTAAACAAATATGTGAACATTGCATGGTAAACTATGATAGAGTTTAGTCTTCTCAGCTAAATAACGATCCAAGGCAATTCCAAAAAACTCTGGTGAAAAAATGTTATTTACATCTAGAGAAAGAACTATGGAGGCTGAATGCAGATCTAAGCATATTAGTTTCACTTTTTTTTTTTTCATGTTTTTTTTTCTTTTTGTTCTGTTTCTTCCTTCACAACATGACAGAGGTGGAGCTATGTTTAACATAATTGCACATGCATAACCTATATCATATTGTTGCCATCTTTTTTTTGGGGGGGAGGAGAGATGAAAGAAAGAAGGGGAAATATTTGGAACTCAAAATCTCATTAAAAATAGAATGCTGAAAACTATCTTTACATGTAATTGGAAAAAATAAAATACCAATTACATAACAGAATGAATGAATAAACAAGCCAGCCAAGTAAGTTTTGGGATCATCATTCCAAACTAGAGATGTAATGATAATTTATGTTGGTCATGGAGCAAACATGTTCAAAATACCACTTATATGACCATGATGAAAAAGTAGTAATGAATTTTTAAAAAAAAATTCATAGATATTTATCCAAAAAGATGTGTTAATTCACCAAAAGGCCAAAATGAGATTAACTCTCTACATAAAATAATTTAGCATCACCAAAGAACAAATACTTTAAAATGGGTATTAGAAATAAATCAGAGTGGTTTAATAACCTAAACTGACTAATAAAGTTTCAGTTTTTCTCCTAGAGATTAAGACAAAGTAAAAAAAAAAAAAAAAAAAAAACTTAAAGACACCAAAGTAAAACAATCCTTAGAAAAATCAAAATGGAAAATGCCAAGTTCAAATTAAATATGTCATCAATGTCTTTCTTCATCTCCAGGATCTCTAAAACAGACTCTGCAATCATTTGCTTACCCAGATGTGAGAGATTTCCTTGATTTTGGTATGTTTTGGCAGTCCCTTCCCCAACTCCACAGTTTATTTTCATCTGCTTCTTTTTATCTTCTATCAAAATACCACCAAAGAAATGACATGTATGTATCCAAAACTTTTTTTTCTTAACTTAGCTCCAATGGAAGAGCTTATAGCCTTTTCCTGTGTAAAGTGGGATCCCCTGGAAGTCAGGTGAACCTGATAAGGTTTAGGTTTTGGGGTTCCCTTTAGTAGGGAGCCAAATGATAAGGTCTAGATTTAGGGAACCAAAATGAGATTAGGGTTTCTGGTGGTCAGGGAGTTAAGGTTTAGTGGCAGGTTCAGGGTTCAGAGAACCAGATGGAGAGGTTTGGCTCCCCTGTACCCGTTGAGATTCAGCACAAGGGTAGGGAGTTTTGGGGACTCCCTTCTGGCAACACGGAGATTTTCTGTAAAGGAATTTACAGACCCCAAAACCTAGATTGATAAAAGAGGCTTATTATGGGGATTGGGAAGTAAGGTTAGAAATCCTGACAGAGAGGCATAAAGTCTCGTTAGGGAAATAGGTGAGGGTAAAGAGAAGGTGACACTGGGAAAGAATATTATCCAGTGGACAGAGGCTACTTGGCATGGCATGGCACAGCCTAGCATGGCATGTTTGGAACTTCTGCAAAGAGAGGATTTTAGATTGGCTCTTTTATAATAGCTTTGGCTACAAGCAGAAGGGAACTAGTGGGTGGAGTTCTACAAGCCGGATTTTAACGAGCTGGAATTTGAATTGAATGAGTTTTTTTCTAGATAACAGAATGAAACTGTCTAGTTTCCCTTGGGCAGAGTCCCTCACTGAGACAGAGTTCAAGATTTTCTCCTTCAAGGATTTTTAGGGTTTTGGGGTCCCTTGTTCAAACCCACTGGAGCCCTTTCCAGAATATTGCCTTTTTAAATGCATAAAATAAAACATATAAGCTTGCAAGGGAAACCAATTTTATTGAAATAATTTTCATAAATATATGGAGTAAGAGGTATACACTTGGTCTGGGCACTTACTGGCCTTATTTACACTTCAATGGGTATGAATTGAACTCCTTTATTTTTCAAAACAAGTTGCAGATCCCAAGCTAAGGACTCCTTCCAATATCCCATAATCTCTTAACATCATCAAAACACATTGATTTTAAAAGTCCATTCCTTAACATTTTGTAGACCCCAGCACATTCATTCTCCTTCCTCTACCTCTACTTTCACTACTATGACACCCCCTCCCAGATATTAATAGCTAACATGTATATGATACTAATTAAAGTTTGCAAATCCTTTATAATTTTTATGAACTCATTTGATCTTCACTTTGTCATTATTATCACTATTTTACAGACAGGGTAATGGAGACTTTCCCAAGGTCACACAGCTAAGTATTTGGGATAGCATTAGAACCCAAGTCATTCTATTCTTATTTTTACTTCTTCCAATCAATAAATCAATGGGCATTTATTAAGATTTCTATTTATATATTTCTTTTTCTTATCTATATTTTGGAGCAGACTCGAAGATTTGCCAACATCTCCTTTCCTTTGAAAGCAGAGGTGTCTTAAAGCACCTAAAGGCAGAAGAAATGACCAATCTCTCTTAGGAGAAAGGAAACTCTTGGCGCTTGCACACTGCATATGGAGGGTAGAGGTAAAGTAGTCTTGGGGAAAGGATCAAGGAGATGTGAGATGGGAGAGAAATACTAGATTAGTGAAACTTTGATCCTTGCCTCACTAATCCCCTTCCCTTCCTCATTCCTCTTACCTGTCACTATTTATAGTTGGTCTTGATGGTTGTTTGTGAAAATTGTGGGAAACCTGTGATATCTTTGATAAAGGGAAATCCCAATAGAGAAATCCCCAAACTATTCAGCCTTCTGCTAGGTATTGTTTTATTCTGGAGAGATGACCTCTTTTATAGATCATCCAAGAGTTCATTGTAGACCTACAGTAGCCATAACTCAATCATTCATACCCATTGAAGAGTGAACAGGTTCAAATATCCAGACCAAGGATATATCTCTTACCCCATCAAGATATCACCAATCATCTCAATAAAGTATTAATTGGGGATACTTTTTTTTTTTAAGTTTTCTGCTTTGTTTCTGCATTAGAGTTGCAGATTATTGCCACTTCATGAGAGGTCTCTTATAATAATAATGATAGTTATAATAGTATTATAGTTAATAGCATTTATATAATTTTCTATATGCCAGGCACTGTGCTAATCATTTTATAAGCATTACCTCTTTGGATCCTCACAACTCTAGAAGATATCTTTGTAGAGATGAAGAAATAGAGGTACATAGTGTGTTAAGTAATTTGCTCAAGTTATTGCAATTACTGTCAGAGCTGGATTTGAATATACAGCTGAATGTCAACTCTGGATAAAAAGTCCAGACCTCTATCCATGAAACAAAACAACTAAGACTAATAAGAAAACAGTGACCTCAATGGAAATTTCATCCAATATTTCACATTTATAACACATCCTCTTCCTTTCCCTTCCTCTCTCTCTCTCTCCCTCTTTCCTTCTCCCTCTCTCCCTCTCTCTTTCTCACCTCTTCTCATCCTCTCCCTTTTTTTTCCTCTCTCCCCTCCCTCTCCCCCACTTCTCTCTGTCTGTCTCTCCCTTTTAACAAAAGCCTATTTTGTTTTCCTCTCATCCCTAAAGCTCCAGGGGAATAATCAACCTCAAGTGATGAGGAAAGTCCCAATCAATTGTCCCTTTGAACCAAGCATTATACTTAAAATAGGACTTTTTACTTCACCTAACTTTTAAATGGAGTTTTCTTAAGGACTTCCAATTCAATAAACATTCACTGATTACTCAGTGCTTGGTATACTGGATAACAAGGAATGCAAAAACAAAGGGAAAGTAGTTTATGCCCCGAAGGAACAGAGGAGATTCTCTAGTTTCAGAGATAAGATAAGATAAGAAAACATTTAGAGATAAAATAAGAAAAGAAGTTCTCACAACCTCCAGGATTTTTCTCCCACCACAAACATCTACTAGTAGGAGGTGATAATCTGAACTGAGTTTGAAGAAATTTAAGGATTGGTATAGGGAAACTTGAAAAATGAGTATTAGGAGGGCAAAGTTGGCATGGGCAACTTTGGGTACCAACTTTGAGGAACAGCATGAGAAGAAAAAAAAAATCCTGATTAGCAAAATTATAGGTTGCAAAATAACAGTCTTTAGTAGAACACCATATTTAAACCTTAAATTAAAATTCTCAATCCAGCAACTATTTTTTCCAACAAAAAACCTATATTAATTGTCTTAGTGTACAAGGCATTTTTAGTTAATTGAGTGCTAAATATTAATACTTTTTTATATAAAAAAGGAAATATCCCCCTGTGGCCATTTAACTAGCAAATGTTATTATTGTTAATAACTTCACAGTGTCAGGGTTGCAATTAAAGTAGACATATAGAACTTTCTTTATAAAACTATATATTTTGTCTGGTGTCAGCAGTAAATTACAATTATTCTGATATTTAATATTATGTAGGCTATGATTTTCAGAAATAATCAAATAAAGTCCTATAATTTTCTAATTTTAGCAATACATGTGTTTAGCTGTAGAAGCACCCTAAAAGTACAAGTTAATCTCACATAAAGATACCCTCAACTTTATTTTATAACAACTTTAAAACATTATGACCAAACTCTACTATAGTCATAATAATATTCAGATTTTCTAGGAGATCCTCTATTTCAAGAAAAAAAAATAATTTTATTGAAACTATACAAAAATCTAATTAGCAACAGCTCCTCCAGCTTTGACATCCACTTGGTCCATTATCTTATAGAAGAAGAGGGAAAGGCCTTCCCCAACTCCTTGCTTACAAAAGATTTTGCCCAGATTCTGAAGGAAGATAAATTTCTATACCCACTTATGCAGATCTTAATCTGTTCCTTCTTTAATTTGTCCCTTAGGACAGATTCTATTCTATTCTATTCTAATCATTATTAATCAATTTGATAGAATCAATCATATCAAAGTTCTGTCCATAAGGCCTTAGAGCCATGACCTATAAATTCTAAGTTCACTTGCTTAACTATAGGAATCTATAGTTAGAAGTATATAAGCTTAACTATAGGAAGTTAGCTAAAGGTCCTCTATCTTTGTTTTGCCTTGTGATGGTGACCAAGCCCAGAATGGCAGAGATCACAACTACATGCAAAGTGCCCCAAAATATTTTTGTACCTCTGGATGATGAGATCTATATTTTAGGGTTCTCTTTGATCAGGGAACCAAAATGAGGAGATTAGGGTTCCTGGTGGTCAGGGAGTTAAAAGATGAGATTAGTGGCAGGTTTGGGGTTCAGGGAACCAAATGAAGAGGTTTGTCTCCCCATGGGCAGGGAGTTTTGGGAACCCCCTTCTGATGGCACAGAGACCCTTCACAAAGGAATTTATGAACCCAAAAAGCTAGACTGATAAAAAGAAGTTTATTATAGACACTGGGAATTTGCTATGCATGAATAGAAACACTGAATTCCTTAAGTGGCAAAGTCCCGACACAGAGAGATAAAGTCTCATTAGGGAAATAGGTGAGGATAAAGAGAGGGTAAGGCTGAAAGAGAATATCATCCCAGCAGACAGAGGCTTACTATGTCAGGAAGAGAGATTCCTTGGCATATCAGGTCCTCTGCAAGGAGAGGGTTTAAGATTGGGTCTTTTATAATAGAAGCTTTTGGCTACAAGCTGAGGGCAGTTCTTGATAGGGCTGGGTACAGCTTAAGCTGAATTTGAATAGAATTGAATGAGTCTCTTTAATTCAATGAAAAGCTTAATCAGTAGTGAACATTATCAATGGGGGTAGTGCCCATCTTTCAGGATCTTTTAGAGACCAGGATTCAAGGAGAATCTGTCCTTCAAGGAGTTTTAGAGAGTTTTGGGGCTCCCTTCATTGACCAATCACTTGTCTAGTAAGAGCAGGTGATCATTTTATGATGACTGATCATTTTATGACCACTTAGATTCCTATGATAATTTCACAATTTGCGACTGTGTTCATATTTTAGCCTATATAATCTGTTTACCAATGAAATTGTTGTTTTATATTTACCATAATTGTAACACTGTAAAAGTAGAGCATAAAGGGGAAATAGTATCAAAGATTGACAGGAAGATTTGAGGTTTACTTCATTAGAGAGAACCACGGACCCTTTAAAAAACTACCATTGGCTCAAGAGTTTTGCCTCAGTCTCTCTTACTCTAGGTAGGATAATTTTAATCCCCATAGGATCATGAGTTCTTGTCATTTTTGTATGCTTTATGGAGTCCTCTGAGTGTCTAGTGAGTTCTATGGACCTCTTCTCATAGTACTGTTTTTATATACACAAAACAAAATATCCAGTATTACAAAAATAAAATAGTTAAATTGAAATATAGTTATCAAGAAAAATCAAGTCATGGAACATAATACATGAGTTAATAATTCCTGTCTTGAACTTAATTGACCTGCTGTGTTTTCAGATTATCAAATAAAGGGAATTAAAAAGGAATATTTGTCTTTTGTGTAGTAGGAGTGGGGGTAGAATCACACCTTTCCTCAAAGGATCTCAAAACATTTTAGAAATATTTATTGAAAATTGAACCAGCTACACCCAGCAAAAGAACTCTGGGAGATGACTATGAACCACTACATAGAATTCCCAATCCCTCTATTTTTGTCCGCCTGCATTTTGCATTTCCTTCACAGGTTAATTTAATACTATTTCAAAGACCGATTCTTTTTGTACAGCAAAACAACTGTTTGGACATGTATACATATATTGTGTTTAATTTATACTTTAACATATTTAACATGTATTGGTCAACCTGCCATTTGAGGGAGGGGGTGGAGGGAAGGAGGGGAAAAAAATGGAAAAAAAGATTTGGCAATTGTCAGTGCTGAAAAATTACCCATGCATATATCTGGTAAATAAAAAGCTATAATAAAAAAAATAAAGAAATATTTTTTGGGAGAATGTCTCTTAGAGCCTGATAGCACATAAAAAGGAGGAATCACTTCCTTACCTTTCTATTCCCCAAAGAACTATTAGAAATTAAGCACTGGACCTCATGAAAATTAGGCAGTAGGCCTAAAATAATTACAACTAACCAGCCTTTCTTTACTGTTCTTGTTTGGTGTGGGGATAGGGGTCTGCTGCAATTCTAGTGAGATTGCTACAAGATAATAATCTATGGTTAACCCAATAATGTTGTAAAAGAAGAGAGAAAAACTAGGAGAAGGACTAGGGGACTTCCATAAATGTTGGAGAAGAGGGGATGGATGACCTATGGAGGTTTTGTGAAAGGGATTTTGGGTTGGTTGAATTGTGAAAATCTGAGGTTAAGATGGTAGGATAACCACTTGTCTGCAATAAATATCTTACATGTCATAGGAATAAAAGAATTATTGGATACTTTTGAAACTTTATTTTCTTGTGAATCAAAAATAGGTTGTATTGCATTTTATGTCTTAACTGAACTGTTTTCATAGTAACAATGCCAGAAAGTCATATATCTTTCTCTGAGAATTAATCTTTTTTTATACCCTTCTGTTTATGTCATTGATTTTATTTCTCCAAGTAGGCCATTTTAAAAGTCACCCTTCCCCCTACACATCACTAACAAATTCCCTGATTGCTGTCACCATGCTGACAGAATGAAATAATTCCACATTCTGCATGGAATACAGAATCTAACTAAAAATTATCTGATCTAACCTGTATTCAAATAGGAGTCCATCAAGGTATGTGAAAGGTACTAGGTACTGAAAATGCTATTCCTGACAGGAGTCCTATATTTGGTTGCCCCCATGATTGAAAACTCAATAGTCTCATACACTTTGCAATAACTCTAATTGTAAGGAAAATTATTTCTTTTATAAAGGTAAACGCTGAACATTGCCTCTATACCTGCCTTACCTAGCTGCATCAATATGGAATAGTCACTAGTAACCTGGTAACTTTCCACCGGCTCTGTACAAATAATCAGTATTCTCTTTTTCAGTCAGAATTATGCTTGGTATATTTACCATAATCCATGTGGTTTCAGCATAAGCTTCCATAAGCTGTTAATAGTTAAAATAATAATTCAAATTGTCTTTAAGGGTCCTCCTTGTAAAATTGTTAGATAGGTAGTATACATTATCCAAATCCTTATTTACTTACTTATTTAGGTTTGGACCTGTGAATGGGGTGGCTAATTCCCAGCATGGAAGTTTTCTTCACTAATGCAGATTCATTTAAAACTTTTGTTAAAAAGTTGCCTAGGAAAAGGTAAGGTTGTGATTTACCCTTCGGTACACAACTAGTTAGTATCTATCAGATGGAGGTTTTTCTAACTCTAAGGCTGTGGTGACTCTGGGGAAAACAAAACCTCTGAAAGCCTCAGTTTCCTCAAGTGTAAAACGGGGATAATAAAAGCACTTGTAGGATTGCTGTGAGGAAGAAATAAAATATTTATTAAAAGTGCTCAGCACGGATGCCTAGCACATAGCAGGCACTATATAGATGTTTATTCCTTTCTCTGCTCCTTGCCCCATGTAGTTAGTATTCTATGACATACAGTTTGTAGATAATTTTGCTCAATGATTCTCTGAGTCAATTGATAGGTAAAACATGGAAGCATAAGCTCATTCCAGGCATTTGCCAGTGTCCAGCAAAAAGTCCAAATATAAAAAAATTCTTTACCATTTCTTGATGTTAATTTTCTTCAAAAGCTCTTATATGCTGTTGATGTTCTAACTGCACTGATCCAGAATTCTACCAACTTTTCTCAATACAATGCAGGACTGGAAAGAAATTGCAACAACCATACTCAACTGGGAAAAAAAAAAAAGTTGATAAAAAATTTATATTGTTCAGATTACAACATACAGTTAGCCAATGAGTTCATTGAATTAGTACATTTGAGACCAATTCATTCTGTAATCTTTGTGTCATGCTATATGGATAGTGTATAATGTAACAAAATAGGAAGAGAAAATCAAGCTGGAACATAAAAGGAAAATTGTTCAATACTTTTAGTATGCCAAGTTGTTCATTGTAGCAAAATACTTTTACAAAAAAAAATCAATATTCTTCTGGTAATGCTATGTGGCTTCATGATCTCAGGAAAATTAAATTGCAAGTGACCCAAAGGGCAACTATGGGATAAACAGGCTGAAGCATATTACTAATGATGACTTTTGAGTGAGAAATGATATAAAAGCCATCATCAATGACCTGTATTATCAGGAAAGGAAATGTGTTGGTGACAGAATCATAGAACCTGAGAGATGGAAGGGACCTCATTGGCTATCTAGTCCAAACAGTACATGAAAGGAATCTCCATTATTGATTTCTACAATCAATAAGTGATCATTCAGCCTCAGCTTGAAGACTTCCAAGGAGGGTGAACCCACTTTCTCTCCAGAGAGCTAATTTTATTCTTGACAACTCTAATTGTAAGACAATTTTTCCTGCCTTCATACCAGAAATAGGCTATGGCATGAGCTTTGATAAAGGCAGAGTGATTTGGTACTATCACTTCCCAATTCTAGGAAGGTACACTTCTGTTAATTCAGTCATGACTCAAGAGTGGAGATAACAGATGAATAAGCTTGAAGCAACATTAGCATACAATGAATAACTAAACATCAAAGGAAAAGTTCCCCTTGCATTGGGTAAATTCTCTGTGGAAGAATTATGGAAAGGTATGGGCAAAAATTACATAGGAAAAGAAGATATGGATTGTCTAAGATCAGCATCAATGGAGGGAGTAATAGAACAAACAAAATAATGGATCCATCCAAACTATCAATAAAATAGTATTATGGTATTGTGGAAAGGTCACTCAATTGGGAAGACTAGGGAGGTTCAAATTTGAATTTTGCCACTTATTACCTATATGTGAACTTCAAATTACTTCATCTCTGTGACTTAATTTATTCTAGAATTAATTTATTGTAGAAATAATTGTATGAATTAGATGAACTATAAAGTTCCTTCCAACTCTTAGTCTTAACATCCTATTTGATAGATAGTAGTTATTCCCTGAGCAGCTAGGTAGTTACCAGGGATGACCTGAAGTCAGGAAGACTTTAAGTTCAAATCCAGCCTCAGACACTTACTAGCTATATGACCCTAAACAAGTCACTTAACCCCACTTACCTCAGTTTCTTCACCTATAAAAGGAACTGAAGGAAATGGCAAACCACTTCAATCCCTTTGCCAAAAAAATCCCAAATGGGTCAGAAAAGATTGGACTAAACTGAAGAAAAAATGACAACAAAAAGCATGTTTGCCAAAAAAATATCATTCTAGGAAATTTAGTTATCAACTGGACCTTATTGTTAGGCAATTTCAAAAAACAAGTATAATGGCGTTGCAATATATTTCTCTGAGAGAATAAAAAATCACCAATCTATCACTTGGCAAACAGATATCTGGCATTCTCTAGATCAAAAGTATTTACAGATATAGAATTTGAGAGTCAGAGTCCAGATCAGCTTTTTACATCAACCAATATATCATGGTGCTTCTTGCAGGTTTCCAATGTTAATGCTTTTTTTTTTTTTTTTTTTTTTTAAAGCAAAATAGCATAAACGAGTTTTTATAACTTATTTCCTTCATCATAGATGAGGCAAATAGCCTTAGTTATGTTGAGATTTTTAAGGCTTTGGAGACAACAGCTACATCTCTTTACATAAAAAGGGAGTTTTTAACTGAAAATGGACTGGGCCTATTCTGGTCAGGTAAGTGACAATGGACCTTTGCATGAAACAAGAACATGGTAACCAGAGGAAATGGCTTCTCTTTCTCTTAGCACTTATTTCCAAATTGTCAACAGAATATCTTTACCCATCGGTTTAGCATCATATATTAGATCACTGCCAAGTGTCAGCATCTATGGTGCCTTAGGTGAGAGTAAAAACTCAGGCAAAGGTAAAGATTTTTCATAAAAGAAGTACACCAGATATCAACATTTTTTCATTGGACTTCTGCTATTTTGACAGTTTGTTGATGCCGGCAGGACAAAAGTCAAATCACATTTTTTGAACAAGAAGTCCTTCATCTTTAATCAAATGAATGATAGCCTTACTAACAAATGTACTTTGAATATCCCACTATTCCCTCCTTCATAAATGACAAACAAGTGGGTGATAATAAGCTATAGCATTCTTACTAGATGTATCAATGACTTACCTACTTAATTAGAATTTTCCATTTCATCAAGATGTTCAAGTTTCTCTCCCTCTTATAGGGTACTGGCTGCTGGCCAGCATGCTAAAATCAAATTAGGATTTCCCTCTAATGATTTCTTCTATAATATCTAATGCTATTCTTGTCTTTTATTTTAAAGGGAAAAGAAAGAAAGAAAAAAAAGAGAAAGGAAAGAAGAAAGAAAGAAAGAAAGAAAGAAAGAAAGAAAGAAAGAAAGAAAGAAAGAAAGAAAGAAAGAAAGAAAGAAAGAAAGAAAGAAAAGAAAGGAAAAGAAAAAGAAGGGGAGGAAGAAAAAACAAAAGAAAGAAATAAAAAAGGAAAGAAAGAAAGAAAGAAGAAAAGAAAGGAGGAAAAAGAAAGAGAAGGAAAAGAAGGCAGGCAGGCAGGAAGGTAAGTAAGAAGTCAGGAAGAAAGGCAGAAGAGAGAAAGGAAGGAAGGAAGGTAGGGAGGAAGAAAGGAAAAGAGAAAGAAAAGAAAAGACAAAGCAAGAGAAGAAAGAGAGAGAGTGAGGAAAGGAGAGAGAGACAGAGAGACAGAGACAGAGAGAGAGACAGAGACAGAGAAGGGGGTTGTGTGGAGAGAAGCATTGGCTTTCCGTTAAATGCTGCTGGGCAGCCCTTCATTTAGATAATCTCTTTGGAATAGCACCTCCACTCCTCCCCCCACCAAGATCCCAAAAGTACTTTAGCCTGAAAGAACTATGGACAATCAGGGTACTTTATTTGTCAGTCCAGAGTGATTAACTTCCAATTACATAATAAGCTTCTTAAAGTGCATTTCCTGTACTTTGGAGACTTGGTCTAATTAAAAATAATTAGTTACGTGGCCATTCTAGTTTCCCTTAATGATATTTGGGGAGGTGAAAAATGCTTTTGCTATCTTTTTAGAAAACATTTAAAGTTTCACATATACTTCAATGCTGTAAAGGATTCAGAACTTCACTTGGTGTGACTGTTTGAATTGATGAAGATCACAACCTCCTCCAATGAATTTCCTCCACCCTTCTACCCCTCCACCTCAACAAGTATCCCAAGGCATCAAGGGAATGGAGGAGGAGGAAGATGAAGGTTCAAATTTTGCCTTAAACATTTTCAAGTGGTATGACCCTTGACACATCATTTAAACTGTTTACCTCAGTTTCTCCACTATAAAATACTAGCACAAATATCAAGCAATTGTTGGGAAGATGAAAAGAAAATAAATAATTGTAAAACACTTAATCCTGCTCCTGACATTTATTAGATACTTAATAAAGGTTTGTCTCCTCCCCTCCCTTAGAAGATGGATTTTATGTGATGCTGTAATCAACAACAACAACAACAACAAAAATCAAATCAAACAAACAAAAAGCGCCAGGAGGCAGCCCCAGATGGCTAGTCTTCTGTTGATGAGCTTACATTGGCTGTTTTTTGAGGGCTGATCCACAGCCTGTTGGTGGAACTTCTACTTAAAGCATTTCAGCTTGGTAGAACAGAGATCAGCAGAGATCTCTGTAGGCATGGCTTTTGAGAAGAAACCATGAGATGTTAGAGAAGAAACTTTGTAAGATTTTACTATGATTCAATAAAAAAGATGTCAGACAAGTTGGATTGGAGTTGTAGTTCTGATATTTTTTAGAAGTTTAACTGTCTCATTTTTTTCATATATAAAATGTGGAAGAGAATACTAATACATTTTTGCACATTAAATTCAGTTGTGGGACTTCTCAGACACTACTAAGTACTAAGTTTTCAAAACCTGCATTCAACTCAGTGAAACTCTTAATTATGGTTCAAGCAACAAACTATTAGTCTCCTTTAGATATAAGAACCCTCATATGTATCTGAAAGGGTTGACAAATTAGAGAATAAGCAAATGTTGTCTTTGGATGTATCTGCTTCTCGCTTCTCCCCTGTCTCCTTTTTAGTTTTTTAACTGTCTACTGACAACCCCAGACCTTGAATATCTGCTTCTACATCATATTGTAGAATTAGAAGTGATCTCAGAATTAATTTGATGCAGCTTTTACCTATAGCATGAATCATACATACACACAAACACACACACACACACTTGAAGTCTTCTATCTTCTGCACAAACCTATCTTGTAATGGGGAGCTTAATCTGGAGGTAGTCGTCTCTGGGTTTAGTACAATATTCCCTCAATTAGGTGACTGGCTAGTTAATCAGATAAAATTGTCAGGAAGACAACTACCTGAGTTCAAATCTGACCTCAAACACTTATTAGCTGTGTCATTCTGCCTCAGTTTCCTCATCTGTAAAACATATTCGAAAAGGAAATGGCAAACACTCCAGTATCTTGGCCAAGAAAACCCCAAATGAATTCATGAAGAACCATACACAATTGAACAACAACAAAAATCATACTGGGATGGCCATGGAAAAACAGATCCACAAGTAAGTGTTTGTGTGAGCTGTGAATTGGTCCACTGTTCTAGAACTCAGTTAGGAATTATTGATGAGGGTAAGGAAAGGGGGAACCCTGTTTGCCGGTGCAAAGGTAGTAAGATAATCCCATGAGGCGCGGTGTCCCCTGTAAATGAATTTACAGGCCCGAAAACCTAAATTGATAAATAGAAATTTGGAAGTAAAGCTCAGTTAGAAAGACGCCAAGGCCAGAGATGGCTGCTGGGCTGGCAGGAACCCTTACATGGCCGGAAGGATACCATGTGTTGTGGGGAAGAGCTCCTGCAAAGAGAGAGCTCCGGCTTGGCTCTTTTATACCTAAAAGATTGTGGGCGGTTCCAAGTTCTTGGCGGGCTTTTCAGATAAGGAAGAAACAGTTTGTGGGGGGCTGAGAAAACCCAAGCCAGCTCAGATCCGGTGGGGGCTGGGCTGGGATATTCAACCATGGGGGTTGGGAAATCAGAAAGGAATCTTAAAAGGACCTCAACCCCCATCAATATGAGAGAAGTCACTAAATTGTTCCTATCCAGAAACTTTTTTTGCTGAGCATATGGCCCAGTGAGGTCAAGTAGAAAACAGTCCTATAGCTACCAAATTATTTGGAGCAGCATTTTTTGTGCTTCCTGAAAGGTAGAAATAAAATAGGTGGCTATTGACAAAGAAATGAGCATACAAATTATGTCATATGAATATGATATTATTCTGCTATAAGAAGCAATTCAGAAAACATGATGAAAATCAATAAACTGATAACAAGCTTAGTAGAGCAATGGAAATAAACAATGAAGTGCAATAAAGTAAATGAAAAAGCAATAAAAGTCAAATAGAACACCTGATGTCATCACAATGAACAATCTGACTTTTAAGAAAAAAATAAGGAAAAGTACCTGTTCCTTTTGCTGAAAAGAGGGAAGGTTATGCGTTCCAGTGGTCCTCAAACTGTTTAAATAGGGGGCCAGTTCACGGTCCCTCAGATTGTTGGAGAGCCGGGCTATAGTAAAAACAAAACCTCACACTCAGCCCATTTGCCATAACCTGGTGGGCCACATAAACATACTCAGCTGGTACACTTGCTGTATGAATATGTATTCTGATGGAAGTGGATATCTTCAACATAAAGAAGATCCAACTCACTTCCAGTTGATACAATGATGGATAGAAACAACTACACCCAGAGAAGGAACACTGGGAAGTGAATATAAAATATTAGCACTACTGTCTATCTACCCAGGTTACTTATACCTTCGGAATCTAATACTTAATGTGCAACAAGAAAATTGGATTTACACACATATATTGTATCTAGGTTATACTGTAGCACATGTAAAATGTATGGGATTGCCTGTCATCAAGGGGAGGGAGTAAAGGGAGGGAGGGGATAATTTGGAAAAATGATTACCAGGGATAATGTTATAAAAAAATTACTCATGCATATATACTGTCAAAAAAAATTTATAATTATAAAAAAAAACCAAAAAAACAAAAAAACAAAAAACATCCTCAGCTGGCTGCATCTGGCCCGCAGGCCGTAGTTTGAGAACCCCTGGCAGAAGCACTTCTTATATGGGTGTTGTTTTTGCTTAACTTGGTTTTACTGAATTGTGGTAGAAGAGGTAAGAGGGAAGGTATATTCAGAATTTACCATAATATGAAATCAAAAGGCATCAACATTTTCTGAGTCACAACAAAATAGGAAAAAAATGGCTTCCAAGAGAAGTTATTAATAACTATTAGACTTCAATATTGTCTTTGCAACCATAATCCTAAAAGACTAATTCTTTTAAGGTTTTAGAAGAATTTTTCCTATTTTATGATTGAGCTTTGGTAGACTGATAATGAAAGATGAGAAATACATTTTTGGTCATGAGAATTTGCTTTACTTTCCTATGTTTTTTAAAAAGCTTTTTATTTCTGAAATAAATGCATTGATAGTTTTCAATATTTATCCTTGCAGAACCTTGTGTTACAATTTTTTCTCCCTCTCTTCCCCCTATCCCCTCCCTTAGACTGCAAGTAATCCAATATATGTTAAACATGTGCAATTCTTCAATGTATATTTCCACAGTTATCATGTTGCACAAAAAAAAAAAAAAAAAGATCAAAAAGAAAAAAAGAGAAAGACAACAAAATTCAAGCAAACAACAACAAAAAAGATGAACATATTATGTTGTGATCCACACTCAGTCCCCACAGTCCTCTCTCTGGGTGTAGATAGCTCACTGCATCACAAAATCATTGGAAGTAGCCTGAATCACCTCACTGTTGAAAAGAACCACATCCATTAGGTTTGATCATCACATAATCTTATTGTTACTATGTACAATGTTCTTCTGATTCTACTTACTTCACTTAGCTTCAGTTCATGTAAGACTTTCTAGGATTTTCTGAAATCATCCTGTGCCTGGGGCCCTGGACCTGGGCCCCTCATCAATCCTGTTGATTTATTTTGGCATGTTTGGATTCTTTTCCCTTTTTTTATGATCACTTTGAGATAAAAGCCCAGTAGAGATACTGCTATATCAAAGAATATGCACAGTTTGATAGTCCTTCAAAAGAAATTTATTTCTTATCTACCTCACAACAAAAAGAATATTTACTTCCAAATTAACTTCTCTAATCCTAGATGAACAAAAAGGAAACAGTATCATGTAGAAGCTAGAACACTGGGCTATGCCTAGACCTGGTTTTCAGAATTACTTTGGAGAAGCCTAATGAAATATGAAAATGTACTAAAAGGTGCCCAAGATCCTTTCTATTCCTAAATTCTGTGATTCTCTGAGATCCATATTCTAATATCCGTACTGCTACTACTTTATTGCATGGCCAAACATTTTACTTCACCTCATTGGGAATCAGTATTCTCACCTCTATAAAATCAAAGTTTTAGATTAGAGGGTGTCTAAAGTCCCTTCTGATTCCAAGAACCTATGGGAACAGGAGAGAAGATAATACAAACAACTAAAAATTGCACTAAAGATTTTTTGAATTTTTTATAGGAATTCAGGATTACTTTAATTTGTGTTTATTTACACCTCTGTGCTATATCTCATAAAGCAAATAAATGCACTGGGAAGAAATTAAATAGCATACACTATCTATACAAATATGTTTTTTTTTTCTGTCCTACTGTTTAATGAAAATATTTGTTTCAAATCAGTCATTTTGAGAACATTAAGAGGGGAATTACTAGAAAACCATCAATTGACACTCACTGGACTATATTCAGTTATGTACTAAGGCTATACTTATTAACTTTCTCTTTAGTCTGCACTGATAGCATTGGAAAAATGTTTGTTTTGACCTAATTATACATTATGATTAAAAAAACACTTGCCTCAAGTAAACACAGATATATTCAAAGTATTTCTTTGACAAAGGCAATCATGAAGCAGTTTATTATGAATTTTCTTGCTATTAGTTTTTAAGTTCTTTGAGGGCAAGAGATTGTTGTTCATCTTTGTATCTCCAGAGCCAAGTACAATGCTTAACATATGGGGAATGTATGTTGAATTCATTTTTAAAACCACATTATATGTCTAAATAATCCTGAGAAGCAATGCTAGGTAGAGGCTTAGCTCTGGAATCATCAAGAATTGGATTTGTCTGATACATATGTATATATATATATATATATATAATATATATATATGGAAAAAAAGGAAAGGGAAGAGAATGGAAGGAAGGAAGGAAAAAAGGAAGAAAGGAAAATGGGATGAAAAAAGAAAATAAGGGAAAGAAGGATGGAGGGAAAGAAAGGAAAAGAAAAAAGGAAAGGGAAGAGAATGGAATGAAAGGAGGGAGGAAGGAAGGAAAAAAGGAAGAAAGGAAAGTGGGATGGAAAGAGAAAAGAAAGGAGAGAAGGAGGGAGGGAAAGAGAAAAAGAAAGAAGGAGGAAGGTAGGGAAGAAGGAATGGAGGGAAAGAAAAAAAGAAGGAAGGTACGAGAAGAAAATGGAAAAGAGGAAGGAAGGAAGGAAGGAATGAGAGAAAGAAAGAAGGAAGGATAACAATAGCTAATACACTTTTGAATGCACAAAGAACTTCCTCATTACAATCCTGAGGTAAATACTTCAACTACTTTTTCCCTTATATTATATATGAAGAATCTAAGACATAGAATAATGAATAAGGATAATTTTCAGAGTATTTAAAAGGCTACACAAATGTGTGAGATGAAGTCCAGTACAATTCAAATTCAAAAAGCATTTAGAAATGTGGGACCAAGGGCATATATTTCAATTCAGGTGTTCTGCCCTCCTAATCTAATGCCTTTTCTACTGGGGCATCATGGCACTGCATTTGATCTTATACAAGACAAATGCCAAAGTAAGGATTAGAAAAACAAAGAATCTGATGTGCCGATTAGTTTTCTCATTGTTTAGTTTTAAAACGATAACAGAACAACAGAATCAGAACATTAGAGTTCTAGATAGTGTACTACAGAGTTAGCTCTTCCCAGATATGAAAAGTTCTTGCTTTGAGATAGGCAGAAGGAAGCATAAATGGGATAGTTAATGTAGTCAGAAAAATACTATATGTTTATCATTGAAATATTTAAAATCCAAATGGGTCTGGAACATCTGAACTATTTGAATTTTATGGCTGTTTTCTCTTGATGAAATGATTCATGAATCTATTTTCCTATATACCCAATTTGCCTAGGATTTCACAGGACAAGAATTGGATCAAACCTTAAGTTGCTTTTAAACAGGGTGTTGAATCAACCTGATCATTAATATAGTTTTGATAGTAACAAATAATATCTGCATAGCTCTTTTAAAGTTTCACAAAATACTTGCCATGTAAGTTCTTATTTAAGCCTCCAAACAACCTTCTATGATACTATGGGTGCTTTTAACTCATTTTCAACAGATAAGGGAACCAAGATATAGAGAGATTTAAAGGAATGAGGTTATAAATCTGGATTTTTGTTAGTTCAAATCCAGGATTCTGTGCCTATACATGCCACATGGAAAAAAACAAGTGACATATTTCTTCATACACATTGTTGGCTAAAGAACCAAATTCAGTGTCATTTAGGTTTATCTTAGTTCTTATTTGTGGGAGTTTCATTAGGGAAGTACTCCAAAAATCCTTATTCTAAATTGGTCTTGTGAGCATGAATTGGAGGGACAAGAATAATGGAAAAAACAATAATACTAATGGTAGTGATGGTGTTTATGGCACCTTTAGTTTTTCAAAAATCTTTTACATATATTATCTCATTTGATCCTCACAATAACTCTTTGAAGTAGGTGTATTATTTAATTCCCACTTTATACTCAGGAACAGTCTTATAGAAACATTCTTTCTGAGGGGCACACACAAAGAGTCTGAGGCAGGAATAGACACCAAGCCTTCCTTCCTTCCTAAGGCAGCTAGGTGCATAGCTAGTGCATAGAGCTCTGGGCTTGAGATCAGAAAGACTAATCTTCATGAATTCAAATCTGACTTCAGACACTCAGCAAGTCACTTAAGTCTGTTCACCTCAGTTTCCTATCTGTAAAATGAGATAAAGAAGGTAAGGGCAAATCACTCTGGTATCTTTGCCAAGAAAACCCCAAATGGGATCATGGGGAGTGGAACAAAATTGAAATGACTGAATAATAACAACAACTTCTTACTAACTTCAAGTCCAGTATCACATTGACTACTCTAGTCTGTTTTTGGTGCATTTATCATTTTGTCCATTAGTTTCCATAATTTCGTCTAATGGCAGCTAGGCCAAACATTGGATAGAGTGCTGGACCCAAGTAAGAATCCTTTCTCAGACACTGAGTCATTTTGTGATTCCATAAGTCATCTCAGATTCCTCTTCTGAAAAAGTGGAATAATAATAGCATTTGCCTCTTTAGGTTGAGAGATAATGAGATAATATGTTTGTAAAGTATATTGTATACCTTAAATCCTCCATAATTCTAGTTATTATTATTTCCAACAAAAGTTTGAAGCCAAAATGAAATTATCTTTAGATAGTTCATTCATTTATGCATCATGTAAAAACATTAGTGAAATGTTCACAGGCTCACCCATTTCTCCAAATTAATTAAAGATAAGCTAATGAAAGAGAAAATGTACATTTTTCTTCACATCTGTGAATTTGAGAGGCCAATTCAGATTAGCAGGAGAAAGCTATCCCTGGACACTCTGTCTCATTTATAACACTACCTTGGAGAGTAACGTGCTGATGCATATTTCTGGGATGTTGACTGTGGTTTCCACTCACCCTCCAGCGGGAGCAGGGGTTTAATTCTTTATTGGCAATGTGTACTCTCTCACTTCTGTTTGTCTCTGTTTACCTGTCTGTTTGCTTTAAGTCGACCTTATTTATAGTTTGAAGCTAGATTGCCCTGCTAGAGGTTCTGAAAATTGGAGGATGAATGGCTAATAAAATGTGCAGGTCATATGCTTCACAAATAAATCTTTCTGTATTTCAGTTTTTATAGCAACCCTATTTAGAGATTAATCTCTAATCGCCACCACCCGTTTATTCAGCTCCCTGAACTTTCCTAAAGCTCTGTATATATATTTCGAACACATTAAAAAGAAGGCAAGAGTGAGGTCCATTTCAGATATAACTCTTTTACTCTTAGTGTTACAAGATCTCTCAAGAAGAGTTAAATTTAAACATTTAATTCCTCTAATGAAAGAAAGTAAAAAGCATTCTCTCCTTTTGTAAGAGGTAGTGCTTATTATATAATCCTGGGGATATCATGCACTATTTGGGGGCCTCTATTCCCCTTTGTAAAATGAGAACTTTGGACTAGATGTTCTTAAAAGCCCTTCTATCTTTAATATTCTGTGATTTTATGACTTGCAGAAAGGCTTGTATTTGTTTACTTTTTGGGGAACATGTCAGAGCTAGATTAAGCCCTAGGTGATGGTTCTCAGTGAATAAATACTTAGCAAATAATTGAGAGGCAGACATGTGAAACAATTATAGCCTTGGCTATTGCAATGGACACGGAACACTTTAATGATTTTTCTTTGGGAAGGAAACTCAGCAAAATTCTAATTTCTTTACTAAATAATTAATGGTGTATTATTTCAGTAAATAAATTAGTGTTTACATAGTAAAGAATACAAATGTTTTGTGCATACATTCCTGACTCACTTCCTTAGTCCTTCTTGGCTATTTCCCAAAGAATCATTAAAAAAAAAATTAATGATTAACATAAAAATATTTCTGTTTAGAACATCTTTTGAATGGTGGTTAAATCTATAAAATAATTCAATCGTTTATCCTTCTTATCTTGGGAATGTTTAATCAAGCTTGATATTTGCTTTAAATTAGCACTGTCAAATGTACATTTGTATAAAATCTCCCAAATCATGAAAGATTTATCATTTGAAATGTATTTGGATTATTCTCCAGTTAATCAGTTAGATAAGAAATTAGTAGTACTATAACTAGAATAATTAATTGGGTTGAAAATTATAATATATATATATATATATATATATATGTGTGTGTGTGTGTGTGTGTGTGTATATATTTCATAGTAGGTGTTGGTCATACAAGTAAAACTTCAAGAGCTTTGCTCTTTTTTGAAACATTGACAAGATCTTGGATATATGCAGAAGTATGATATTGAATTCTTGGTTCCAAATCTACTTCTACTACCATATTTTTCCTTGTATGGTTAGCATAGTGGCTTTTATTGCTCTCCATTGGAACATTAGCATCAGAGATACAGAGAGCAAAGCTTATGTGCCTCCTGTAATATGGGGCTAGAATAACTCCTCTGGGGTAATCTCTGGCTGAAACACCTGGTGGCACTTAGGATTTAAGGTGTTAGCTCCCCATTTTAGATAGTACCACATTATGTGCATGGTAGCTCCCCTGATCTAGTTCATTTTCAAGAAATTCTATTTCCTCATATGTGAGATTGAATTATAAATGATGGCCTGCCTTAGATAAGTATTTAATTTAAATTGAGAGATCAGTAGTGTTGGTGGAAGGGTGAGGTTACAAAAAAATAGAAAACAAGTTAATTACTCTTAGGTAGTTTATAATCTGGTTTGGGAGATGAAATTTATGCATGAGATATAGATAAATACATGGTACAGGACAACACAAATTATATTAGTAGTAAAAACTGTAGAAATGCAAAGAAGCAGGAATCTTGAATTAGGGTGGTCAGAAGTACCTTTCTAAAAGAGGAATAATTTGAACTGAAAAGATGAGTAGGTCTTGCATAAACCAAGGTGTGAAAGAAGGATATTCAAGGTATAAATGAGTAATGGGATTGAGTTCGACTTGCAAATGGTGTCTTCTCTAGACAATGATAAAATAATCTTGGCCAGAGTTAAGAGGAGTAGTTGAAAACAGAGTTGGATAGGAAAAAAGGATTTAGAATCCTAGCATATTCAATCTATTCAGGGAGTGCCATATATCTATGTCATAAATTTATGCCTAGAAAAAATTTCATTCAAACCATATGTAAATCTATATAATCTACTGTGTTGTGACCACCTGAATGAAAAATAATAAGAAAAAAAAAACCCAATTAACCTCACTAGGCAAGCCATTGAACTCTGTGAAATTGGGCCTCTAGGTAAGTTGGAAATATAATTAAGCTATTCTATTCTTTTTATTTTTCTTTTGGTTTTCTTTTATTTTTCTTTCATTCCTTTCTTCTTTTCTTTTTTATCTTCAACATGGCTCATTACCAAGAGGTTGAACACAATGATAAAAAAAATTTAACCAAGCAACCTTTAAAAAAAGCAAAATACAAACTGCCCTCCCTCTTGGTTAATTCTTTTTATTTTCCACAGTGATTTTTAGCATAGTTGTGGGAAATAAGATTAAGAATATGAAGATTAATTGTTGCCTACTTTTAAAATTATCTATAAATGGTAATTTGTGTTGGAACTCTAAAATTAACATTGTTGTTCAATGACCTTAGAAGTGAATAGTGTATTGAAGGATTTAAATCATATCAATTTTGATATTATTACTGGAAATGAAAGCAGGAGACAAAAGGCAGTTGAAACTAAATGGAAATTTGCCTCACAAGTTCTCATTGAGAGGAGAATATAGGAAATATAGGAGCTGACAGACTTGATTTTATCTTGTGTGTGAAATTTTCTTTCATGGGACATGATCATTTTCTAATGTAGTGTCAGTTTTGATAGGGGTTAGAGATTGAAACAGTGATTTCTTTAGAATAAATAACATCTGGATGAAGGATTTCTCTATTTATTATTCCACCTAGCTTTCACCAAATGAAGAAACTTCCTCTATCAATATTAGATGGCTGCTTCTCAGCAACTCATATTTTGAGTTCAAGCGATCCCATGGCCTTGGGTCTCATTGGATTGGTTGAGACAGAGTTAGGGAAGTTGATCATTGCATATGTACTAGTGGTTGATGGTGTAAGTGGCAGAATAAGAAGGTAAGGAAGGGGATTTGGGGGATTAGAGTAGAGTGAAAGCATAGAAGCAAAGAAAATATGAAATATCTAATTTTCAATCCCACAGATTCCTTTATGTTCTAATGATTTTAAGTATCTGATTTCCAGATTGTAAAAACAGTTTTAAATTAAATTACAGAATACTGTTTAAAGTTTGTTTTGTCAAATATAATCTTGTGAGTACTTATGAGTAGCATTCTTTTTGTGTGTAGGAATAAATTAATTGTCTTATACCTAATTTATATTAAATACCGTTTTTACTTCCCCCAATTTTGGGGGAAAACTTTAGTCTTATCATAGGCAAGTGACTCTTGGGATCTCTTAGCCACTGTGATAATGCAGCCATGATTCCTCAAGTTAATTCCCAGAGGAAAAAAAATTCTAGTATGATATGGATTTGCAATTGAATCCTATCAAACATTCCAAGAGTGATTACTTTCAATATTACATAATTTAATGCAGAAGTGGAGAAAGAAGAGATCTTATCAAACTTCTATAATAAAATGTGGTCCCTATATCAGGGAAAGCTAACACAGAAAAAAAATATAGACCAATATTCTTAATGAACATAAATAGAAAAAGTATTGCATGTTGAATAAAATATTAGTTTAAAATGCTACATTAAAAAAGTTATTTCAGAATAACCATGTTGCATTTAGTCCAATAATAAGACAACTTTAAACAAAGTAAACTGAAAAACTAACAATGGACTATGACTTAATATGGTAAATAATACCCATTAAAATAAAAAATAGAGTATCATATATAATAGAAAAACACTAGAGCATTTTCCAAATAATATCATACTAAAACAAAGATGTCCAAAGCAAAGAAATGCCAATTACAAAAATAAGACAATAACAGAAATTGAGAGAACAATCATAAGCAAAGAAGAAAATTATTTCTCTTTGTAGATTACATGTTCATAGTTAAGGGCTCTAAAGAGGTAACTAACAATTAATTTAAACAGTAACTGGCAAAATAGCAGAATGAATGAAATCTACAGCAATCACTGGTCTTTTTATTCCAGCTATCAAGATATATATAGGTATTATATGAATATGACACTTATTATAGAAATAAAGGCAGAACTTAATAGTTATAGATCTATCAACTGCCCTGGTAGGCCATGACCATTTAACAAAAATAACAATACTACCAAAATTTGTTATAGATAAATGACATATGAATTAAACTATCAAAAATTACTTTATATAACTGGAAAAAATAATAAAATTTATCAGTTGGGGAGTGGGAAGAGGAGGGAAGGATATCAAGGATCTAAAGGAAAATAATGAAAAAAGTTACAGGCATAGCAGTACCAAACTTCAAGCAGTACCCCAAAGCAATAATTATCTAAATTATTTGGAACTGATTAACAAATAGAAAAATTGATCAGCAGAACAGAGTAGAATGGCATAGAAAACATAGAAGCAATCAAATATAATAAGTATGCCAACTATTAGGATAAGGATTTAGAATTGTATAGCAAACTGCCAAGAAATCTGGAAAATAGGTTTAGAGCAATAGTTCTTACCACTTAAGTACCAGATGGATAAAGACTTTGTAATAAAAGGTCATATCATACACAAAGTTGTGGAAAAAGAGATAGCTTTCCCAACTACAGAGAGGGGAAGAATTCTTAAATAAATAAGAGGTAGAGAAAAAGGCAATGCTAGAAACATTTGTTAAGGACTTAATGTGTGTCAGGTACTAAGCTAAAATGGAGATATTAAAAAAAAGCGAAAAGGTGATAATCCCTGTCCTCTGGAAACTTATAGTTTAATAGAGAAAGACAACATACAAAAGGGCACTGTGAAGAGGGTATTAAAAATGGGGAAAGGTGCCTAAACAAAGGAAAGTAAGTCAGAAACAAAGCTTAGAGGAAACTCAGTGTAGTTGTCACCAGGAAGAAGTAATCAATGGGAGAAGGAGGTCAGTGTAGGAAAGGGACATTCTAAGTTAGGAAGTTCCCAGGGGCAGAGGGATGTTAGAGGGTGAAGAGACTTTGTAAAGAAGAGAAGTTCCAGCATGAGATGACCACTGAAGAATTGTGACAACATCCAGAAAGTCAGAGAAAAAGCTGAAAAGAGGAAAGATAGGGATAGAAAGGAACAATTTTGAAGACATAAAATTGAAAAGTTTCTGCATAAACCAAAACTGTATAATTAGAGACTGGAGGAAAACAGTTAACTGTGGTCTAGAGGAATCTTTAAAGCAAATTTCTGTAATAAATGTCTCATATTCAGGATGTAGAGGACATTGACACAAATAGGAAAAGAATAAGAGCCATCCCTCAATAAATAAATGGTGAAAAGATGTGAACAGATGGTACTCAAAATAAAAGCAAAATCAAAATCATATGGAAAATTACTCAAAATATTAATTATAAAAGAGATGCAAATTGAAACAACTTCTGATGTTTCATCTAATACCCACCAGATTGGCAAAGATGACAAAAAAGTTTTTAGAGGGACACTTACAAGACAGGCACACTAATGTACTGTTGGTAGAACTGTGAAATGGAAAAAAAAATATGGAAAACAATTTCGAATCAGATCCAAAAAAAATCATTAAATTGCATATTCTTCAGTGATACCACTATTAATTGTGCTGTTTAGTCACTTTCAGCTGTGTCCTCCTCCTTATGACTCCTTTTGGGATTTTTTTGACAAAGATGCTAGAATGGTTTGCCATTTTCTTCTCTGGTTCATTTTATGGATGAGGAAACTGAGGCGAATTGGGTGAAGTGACTTATCTAGGGTCATATAACTAGTAAATGTCTGAGGCTAAATTTGAACTCAGGTCTTTCTGTCTCCAGGCCTGACATTCTAGCCACTATACCACTTAGTTGCTCACTTATAGGTAATATCCCAAAATAATTTAAGAAAGAGAAAAAAGATCCATATGTATAAAAATAATTATAGTAGCATTTTGGGTTATAACAAAATACTGGAAACAAAGTCAATGCCCATCAATAGCTAAACAAATGATGGTACTTGAATGTAGTAGAATTATCATGATATAAAACATGAGAGGACTGCTAGGTGGTGCTATAGTGTAGAGAGTACTGGGCCTAGAATCAAGAAGACTTCCCTTCCTGACTTCAAATTTGACCTCAGACACTTGTTAGCTGTGTGATAGATAAATCATTTAGCCCTGTTTGTCTCAGTTTCTCATCTGTAAAATGAGCTAGAGAAGGAAATGGTAACTTTCAGATTGGCTAAGATGACAGGAAAAGAGAATGATAAGTGTTGGAAGGGAGGTGGGAAAACTGTGATACTAATACATTATTGATGGAGTTGTGAACTGACCCAACCATTCTGGAGAGCAGTTTGAACTATGCCCAAAGTTTGAACTATCAAACTGTGATTACTCTTTGATCCAGAAAAGGACTCACATGTGCAAAAATGCTTGCAGGAGCCCTTTTTGTAGTGGAAGGGAACAGGAAAATGAGTGGATGCCCAATGACAGTTGTAGAATGTATGAATAAGTTATAGTATATGAATATGAATGAAATATTCTATAAGCAATGATTAACAGGATGATTTCAGAAAGGCCTAAAGAGACTTATATGAACTGATGCTAAGTGAAGTGAGTAGAACCAAGAGAACATTGTGTATAACAAGATTATGTGAAGATCAACTGTGATGGATTGGCTCTTTCCAAAATGAGGTATTTCAGGCCAATTCCAATTATGATGGAGAGAGCCATCTGCATCCAGAAAGAGGAATATGGGGACTGAATGTGGGTCACCTTTTTGTTGTTGTTTGTATTTTTGTCTTTTTTGTTGTTTGCTTCCTTTTTTTCCTTTTTCATTTTTTTTTCTATTTTTGATCTGATTTTTCTTGTGCAGCATGATAAAGGTGCAAGTATGTTTAGAAGAACTACACGTTTAACATGAGATTATAGGATTACTTGAAAAAATCTGTTAGGGAACAGGCAAGGGGAAGGAAGAGAGAAAAATTTGGAACACAAGGTTTTGCAAAGATGAATGTTGAAAACTCTTTTTCCACGTAGTTTGAAAATAAAAAGCTATTATTAAAAATTAAAACAAACAAAAGAAGGAAATGGCAAATCATTTCAGTATGTTTGCCAAGAAAGCCCCCAATGGGTCACCGAGTCAAACATGACTGAAATGATTGAACAACATAAAATGATAAATATATAAAATAATAATAAAATAATTTAAAAATGATAATAGAGATGGTTTTAAGCAAACCTTGCAAGAGTTGCATAAAATGAAGAGTGAAGGGAACAGAACTAGAAGGGCAATTTATATAATGACTTCAGCATTAACTTAAAATAACCATGAGAGACTTAAGAATTATGACTGATGCAATGATCTGTTACAATGCCAGAAGAGTAACAATGAATCATCCTTCCCACATCTTAGCACAGAGGTGATTGACTGGAGATGCAGAATGTGCCATACATTTTTAGATATAGTCAATGTGTGAAGTTGTTTTGCATGACTATGCCTGTTTCTTATAAGAGAGAGCCTTTATTTTTCTTTTCGGTATAAGAGAATTGAGGGTAATGACAGTGACAACAAAAAGGTAAGTAAAGAGATAAGAACATCAACGGAGCACTTAAAAAAGAATCAAGAGCAGAAGGAAGTTCAGAAGGGAACACAGGCAAGCAGGGCATTGTTGGAACTATTGTACATTTTACATTTGAACTATTTAAAAAAAAGCAACTATTTAAAAAAGCACTGAACCTAGCAGGAAAATATTGTGTATAATAGAAATTGGTTCACAGTTTCATATTTTAAAAGTCAGTTTCTCTAATATAAAGTGGTTATTACTAAAAAGAGGTCATTGAGAGAATATGAATAACTAACAATCCATATATGTACTTAAGAATTATGATCAATGCAATGACCTATTACAGCTCTAGAAAACTAATGATGAATCATGCTGGTTAACCATTGCATTGTGGATTTGTGTGTTTCATTACTTGAATGCAGTCAAGGAAAGGCAGTAGAGGTGAAATGTCAGGATGAGAGAGATTTAATAACTGTGATAGAAATTTTCCAGGGGAATATTATTTGGGAGATTGAGCCAAACAGAATATAATTATTGTTTCATATTTTATAACTTTTCAGAACAAGAGAGGAAAAACGTGAATCTGGATTATCCTAGGAAAATGAACTTAGAAGTTTGGTGGGAAGAAAGTTGGGCCACATTGATATTAGAGATGATACCCTGAGCATTCACTCATCATCTCATTGTTTCTTTTCAGTAACCAGCTTACAAGGAAAACCAAGTCATGTCCAAGGGGAATTAACTAAAAAGAAAGTCATACCTTAAGACATGAGCGAAGAAAGAAGATTTGGTCCATATGAGCATGGAAGCCAGAAAACAGGACTAAATATTTCTCTTCTAGTAGCACCCCTACACAACTAACAGATACAAAACATGTAAAAGTAGTTACAGATAACTTTGGAGACAAAGCAATAGTAAGTATAAGAAATAGAAAATGTCTCAAGAAAGGGGGAATTCAGCTGAAACTTGAATAAATCAGAGGGTTTTTTTTGTTTTTTTTGTTTTTTCTTCTGAGGCTGGGGTTAAGTGACTTGCCCAGAGTCACACAGCCAGGAAGTGTTGGATCTGAGACCATATTTGAACTCGGGTCCTCCTGAATTCAAGGCTGGTGCTCTATCCACTGCGCCACCTAGCTGCCCCTTAAATCAGGGTTTCTAAGAGGCAGAAAATGGGAGATGAAGCATCTTGTATGACAGATCAATAGAACTGGACCATAAAGTATATGTAGAAGAAGGCTGGAAAGGTAGGTAGGGACCAGTTTATGAAGAACTTTTATTAGACTCCTTCTTGAAGGGAAGAACTCTTCTTTTTTTTTATTGTAGCTTTTTATTGATAGAACATATGGATGGGCAGTTTTTCAACATTGTCCCATGCACTCCTGTTCCAACTTTTCCCTTCCCTTCCTCCACTCCCTCTCCTAGATGGCAGGCAATTTCATACATGTAAAACATGTTAAAGTATATGATAGATACAATATATATGTGCAGATCCATACAGTTCTCTTGTTGTACAAGAACAATTGGATTCAGAAAATAACGTGGGAAAAAAATGCAAGTAGTCCATATTCATTTCCCAGTGTTCCTTCTCTGAGTGTAGCTGGTTCTGTCCATCATTGATCAATTGGACCTGAATAGGATATTCTCTTTGTTGAAGAATATCCACCTTTCACCAGAATACATCCTCATACAGTATTGTTATTGAAGTATATAAGTATATAAGTCCTGCTCATTTCACTCAGCATCAGTTCATGTAAGTCCCTCTAGGCCTTTCTGAAATCATGCTGCTGGTCATTTCTTATACAACAATAATATTCCATAACATTTATAAATCACAATTTACTCATCCATTCTCCAATTGATGGGCATCCATTCAATTTCCAGTTTCTAGCCACTACAAAAAGGGCTGCCACAAACATTTTTGCATATGTGGGTCCCTTTCCCTTCTTTAATATCTCTTTGGGATATAAGCCCAGTAGAAGAACTGCTAGGTTAAAGCGTATGCACAATTTGATAACTTTTTGAGCATAATTCCAAATTGCTCTCCAGAATGGTTGGATCCATTCACAACTCCATCAGCAATGCATCAGTGTCCTAGTTTTCCCGCATCCCCTCCAACATTCATCATTATTTGTTCCTGTCATCTTAGCCAATCTGACAAGTATGTAGTGGTATCTCAGAGTTGTCTTAATTTGCATTTCTCTGATCAATAGTGATTTGGAACACTCTTTCATATGAGTAGAAATCATTTCAATTTCATCATCTGAAAATTGTTCACATCCTTTGACCATTTATCAATTGGAGAATGGCTTGATTTATTATAAATTAGAGTCAATTCTCTGTATATTTTGGAAATGAGGCCTTTATCAGAACCTTTAACTGTAAAAATGTTTTCCCAGTTTATTGGGGAAGAAGCTTTCTTGAGCAGAGCAGTGACATGGTTAGAACTGTACTCTAAAACAAATTATATTGATTGTTCTGAGGAGGTAAGACAGAAGTGGGAAGAGATGAGACAAATATGAGATTATAGCAATGCTGTCGTCTAGAATAGAAGTGATGAAAATCTGAAATAAGATGGTGGCCAAGTGAATGACAGAAGAAGATGCAGAGGATGTAGAAATGATGGAGGTAGAAAAGAAATAGGGAAATTTAGTGAAGGGGTTAGTTTGGGAAATTTTTGAAGATAAATGAATCAAAAATAATTATAATACTTCATTCCTTTAAAAAGTTCAAGATTTCACTAATGTACGGACCATTTCTCTCAACACAAATATAATGACCTTTTCACATCTTCATTAATTTCTTTGGCCAGTAAATTTGACAACTGGTGTTCAATCTTTTAATCATGAGCCTCTCTCAATTTAACTTGGATGGTCCTCTGATGGCAGCCATATGTTCCAACATGTAAATTGCAGAGCACTGGGCTCATCTGCATTGGTTTAGCGCATTTTCTCACCAAGAGTTCCCCCATTGAAATAAGTCAAGTAAGATATAATGGGAGAACTGATCACATTAATAAAGGGAATTTCTTTACCAAGTTCCCTATGTATCTAAATCATAGGTCCAGCTTAAACACTACAATAATTATAACAAAGGTATAGAAATATCACTTCCCACTAAAAACAAAACAAAGCAAATTTTAAAAAAGCACTAGAGCAAACTATAACTAATACCAAATAAAGACAATACAAATATATAGCTGGAAAGTTGTAGAATCTACCCCAGTTCAGAAGTTTCATCTTGATCCCCCAAAGCCAGATTATAACAACCAAAAGTTTTATGTCACATGTTTTAGGGAAGAAAAAGATAGAGAAAGGTTTCCCCTCTGAGGATCTACTTTACTGTCAATAGCTAGAGGCAGTCCTAGGTGCATAAATACTGAGCAGTAGCAAGGATAACATTGTTTCCCTAAATGAGTATTAGAAATTTGTAGAGAACTTTCATGGGAAAATCTCACAAACCATCCTGAAAAAATATTGAAAGAAACCAATTGTTAAACATTTTAGGTAATACTGAGTCATTTGTGTCTTTGTAATATGATGGGATGATCATTAGTAGGAGACATAAGACAAAGTTCACTCACATGACTTGAGTCAACTGGATAACCCATAAATTGTTCTGATATCTTTTGTATCAGTGGCACGAGGGAGTTCTTATAGGGTCAGTGAAGATGCTGAACAGAAATTTAACAACCCAAAGTGCCTCATGCCATTGAAAACGTCTACCAATGCTTCTACATTGGGGGCCAAGATGCCTTATTCATTCATCATCCCAAGATTACATATATCTAGTATATACCATAAATAAGTATATACCTATTAAGTATATGTGTAATATAAGGTAATAGGATTATAGATCTAGAAGAGATTCAGAGAATTTTGGTCAATCTCATTTTACAAATGAAGAAATTGAAGGTCTTGCTTTAATGACAAGATATAAACCCAGGTTATCTGGGTTAAGAGACAGTTCTTTCAACTGTTTTATACTTTATCCTATAGGATATGATTTTACCTAGAAACCCAGCTTAGGTGCCATTGTTATGACTCAGGAACATAAGAAGAAACTCAAGCCATATTTCTAATGTAGAGGCATCCTTGGGATAGGTCTATGTAAGGAGAAGATAAGCATATGGCCCATTCTCATCTAGGGCTTGGTAAAATGAAAAAAAAAATGATGAATTTGGAGTTATAAGATCTGAGTTGAAATCCTAGTTCTGCTTCATAATACCTGTGTGACTTTGACCAAGTCTTTTAACTTCTCTGTACTTCCATTTCCCTTTCTATAAAATGAGGGGATTGGACTACATCACCTCTATTTCCTTTCTGCTCTAATACTATGATCACTCCATATTAGCTTACTATACTTTACAAACTACCAGGATCTCTGGAAGATGCCTGAATCCTTTAAAAAAAAAATTCTGTTACTTATGTCTCATGATGTGTTTTTTCCCTAAGATGTTTTAGTCCAGTATCTTATGGCTCCTCATCTCCAGCCAACTGAGATGCACAAATTATTTTAAGCTTGTAAATATTAATATCCTAAAACCCCATTCTAAAGCATTTTATTGTAATATGGACTTGCTTTAAATCCTATACCCTTTGTAGTTCTCTCACTATAATGAATAAAACTAAAACTACAAGTATTATCTTTATACTTTGCCACTCACATAATGTATGCAGTAGGTATTTAATATTCCCATCTGATGAACTGAACTGAAAGGAATTCCTCCCATTTAGTTGCTATCTCCGACCATTACCATAGTCTCCATTGCCGTTGCAGCATCTTTCAATGGGAACAAGTATTGAGCCTTCTGTTATCCTCCTTTCTCAAATAGTTTTTGATCCCCTCCTTCTTTGTTAGTATCCAGCATGTTAAACTCATAAAATATAGGTCTTCTGATTCACAGCTGGATGTGCTTAACCCGTCCTAGCAGGCTGTGCTTTGTGCTTTTAAATTATTTAGACCTGCCAGAGAAGTCTGAATCTGTTTCATCTTCGCCTTGTCTTCTATAATATTTTTTTATCTTACAGTGTTTCCATTAGTCATCATGGGCATGCTTATGGGCTAATATAGCCCTCTAAATCACCTTCTGGCATTGAGAATTCTGCCTTGGGGCTTCCAAAGCACTGGAAATTCTGCAGGGACCCCACTCCTCCAGGCCAGTTGAGTAGATTCCCTGGATCTTTAGAGAAACAAGAAACACACCCTGACAGTAATTCCCTCCTTTGAGCACACTGAAGTTGCATTTCAACAATTGAATGTTACATATAGAGTTTAGATTTATATTATTTAAAATATATACATACATATAACACCCCTCAAAATGCATTTCTTTCCACTGCCAGTTAAAAAGTTCTTCTCCCTGTGAAAGGTGATATTTGTCAAGTTAACGATGGCCTGTATTGATAGAAAACCTGTAAATAGAATGAAACACCTTTAAACAGCACATATTGGAGATTAACACCCACCTCATAGGCAAAATATTTTAACTGACTCCTGCAATATGTAGTTACCAGGATTCTGGGATTATTGTTTGACCTGAAATATAATCTGTATAATTATGAGCTGTGTGATAAGAGGATTCCATTGTACCTCAAAATTTGAAATCAATCTCATGCTTAAGTCTTAGATATGTATTCACATTAAATTATGAACAGAAGTTCTTGACAATTTTATATATGGGTCAGAATACCACTCTCCCATAATTGGAATTGGAACAGTCCTGCCCATTGTCTGGCACATAATTGGCATTTTCCATATTTGTAATAATATAAGTATGGTGGTTTGAACATACTCCCAGATCTAATCCAAACCAAGAAATATTTCTTATGTTCCTACTATGGCCAAATCATTATACTAGACTCTGGGGTTATAAAATATACAAAGACAAAATGAAAAATAGTTCCTGCCTGCAAAGAGGTCCTCCTGAATTCAGGGCTGGTGCTCTATCCACTGCGCCACCTAGCTACCCCCCTACCTGCAAAGAGGGATTCTATTTTATTATAATGTGGGGATACAATATGTAAACAGGAAGAAGACAGCCCAAGTAGGAAGATTAGAAAAGGCAGAAGCCTAAGGTTAGGAATTCATAACCTAGACTCTATGAACTTGTTTATTTTTATTTTTCAAAAAATATTTTTGATAATTTTCAATATTGCTGGTTTCCTTTATAACCCTATGTTTTTATCTTTTGCATTTTAAAAAAATTCTAAGAAGTTAAGAATATGAAAAAGCTCAATGACATCAAAATCAGTTAAGGATCTCTGCTTTAGGTAGTGGCATATGAGCTGGATATAGGGTTGCAATGGAGCCAGCTACTACTAGCTAGTGAGAGCTGATTTTTAAATTTTTCAGTGAGAGCATTTACACCTCAGAAATTGGCAAACACTACACATCAGAGCTTGTTTGGTGGTTCTGTTGATTTTCTAGACTTAGGAAAGTGATGGAGAAAATGTTAAATTTAACAGATTAAACTTTAAAGTGTATCCTATGTATATTCTTCTCCTCCCCCAACAACCACCTAGACCTGATTGTTAAACATTTATCAGCACATCCCCAGCTGAGCCTTCAATGAAGCTAAGAGGTAGAGATGAAGAGGAAAAGAATTCTAGGAATAGGTGATATTTTCCTAAAAGAAGTAAATGTGTATTACACTTCTTTATGAGTAGAACAGAATGAGAAAGCATAAAAATAGGCAGCTACACACTCAGCAGCAAGCTTAATATCAAGGATTCTCTCAGGAAGAAATGAGAATAGGTTTAGCTGCAGGAAAGAAGATGGAATGGCTGCTCATAGATCATTAGAACTGGAAAAGACATTAAAGACCATTTGGTTTTATTCTATCATTTTAGAGATAAATAAAAAAAAAATTTAGAGAAAGAAATGATTTGCTTAAAGCAAACAAAGTAAGTACCAGAGTCTGGATTAGAAGTGGTCTTCTGTCTCCTCTTAATCCAGTATTTTTATTTTTTTCAAATAAATAAGGAGTTCAGTTAAAATTCATTCCAAGGCAAAAAGCAGGGGGGGGGGGGAATAGGAGAATGACTATGGTTACCATGTTTTTCACATTCTTTTTTTTTTTTTTTTTTTTTTTGTTACCTTTGTTTATAACCCAAAATACTTTAGAATAAAAAACAGATGGATAAAGGTAGGCAACAAATGGACCATAGCTTGGATTTTGACTTCAGTTGAAAAGGACCCTTACTTTTTCATTTATCTTTTTGCTTGTTAAATGAGAGCAACATGCAGTTTCTATACATTTCCTTTTATTTAGTACAAAAATAACCCTATTTCATTGCTGTCATGAATGAAAGACACTCTTGAAGTCTTTAAGGTCTCTGTAGCTAAAGCAATGTGGGGAGATAAAGAAGTGATTCTGATAATCTAGTCAAACCCAGGGTGTCCCTGGGTGTTTCTAAGTGATGGCCTCAAATCACCTTCCCCTTCCAGCTGTGGGTACCAAACTTCAATGGTCAAGCTAAGACTCCTTTGTCTGAAAGATTTACTGCAGCAAGATTTTGCACTAGTGGGGAAAAATCCTGTTCAACAATAACAAAAGGAGAAAAAGAAACAAAATATTCCATTATGCATAAGGCATGCATGCCATTTTCAAGTGCAACTTGTTCAAAATTTTGAGATTTTCTTGAGAATTAAATATTTTACATTTAATGCTCAGATTAAAAATATGAAATGAGTTCTGTGTGACCCTCTCCTTACCCCATCTTAGCCAACTTACTTGAGTTTTTTTCTAAGGGGAAAGAAGGAAGGAAGCTATTATATTAAGTTCTTTATTGTTCAGCACTGTATGATTCTTTGACCTCATTTGAGGTTTTTTTTTTTTTTTTTTTTTGGCAAAGATTATGGAGTGGTTTGCCATTTTCTACTCCAGCTCATTTTGCAAATGAAGAATCAAGGAAAATAGGGTCAAGTGACTTGCCCAGGATTACAGAAGTAATAACTCTCTGAGACTAGTTTTGAACTCAGGAAGATGAGACTGCTTCATTCCAACTCTAGCACTCTATCCACTGTGCCACATAGCTGACTATATTAAGCTCTATTATTTGCTAAAGACTGGTGATAAAAATAAAGACAGAACAAAAGACTTTGCTTTCCCTTCTTGAGCTTCCACTTTACTAGAGGAAGACTTGAGCAGGGTGGCAATGGTTAGAAAGGTTGAGAGACATTTGGATAAGAAGGTTCCCGGCAGGGGTTTGATTGTGAAAGTGAAGGAAAACTGGTGAGAGGACAGCTTTCTTCTTACTGACATTTCCTGAAATTATAACTTAAATTGAGAGCTGAAAGGGAGGTTGTATAGTCTAGTCACCTTATTTTTACAAATGAAGAAATGGAAGCCCAGAATAGTTGCCAAAACTCACACCCATAAAAATGGGTAAATCTGGGTTTGAACCCCAGTGGTCTTAATCTAAAGCCACTACTGTAGTCCCCATACCATAGTCCCTCACTTGCTTCTTGCTATTTATTGTCTTTGGACAATAAAACAAAGTATCTCTTGGTAGCAACTAATTGTTTAATGATTAACTCTTTTCATTGTTGACATCAAAGACAGAAAGATATTTATCGAAGTGTAGAAATGGGGCCAGTTTACAAAAATTTAATTCTGAGAAGACAATGGAATCACATTGAAGGACAAGTGAATTTTGTCTTCACAATAGAACCTGTATACACAAATGACAATAGACATAGAGTCTATGGCTTTATGATCCAATGATCTGCTGTAATAGGCTGTTTCTATATCTGTAATATGTGATTTAACTGAGTCGACAGATTGATGTGTGAAGACATCAGCTGAGTGTTCTATGCTGTGTTTCCTGTTTGATATTTACTATTCTCTTGGACACAGGCATGGATGTAGCCTGTGTGCCAGGAATGGAACTTTCCCTCATAATATTTCCTGTGGGGGACAGGGAGGAGGGAAATAACACCTTTAATACTATCTGGCCCATTAAACAAATAAGAATTTGCCAGCTCTTTATCTCATCTACCAGCCACAAGGTGTATATGGGAGAAGGGAGGGCAAGTATTTGTCCTCTTATTTGAAGATGCTGCTACTTATGATGATTACAATCTGTGTGTGGATGAGTGGAACATAAGCACTTTGTGTGTATGTGTGTGTGTGAATACATCTAAAAAGATGAGTGTATGTGTGACTATTGCATGTAAATCTAACTGTTATACATTAGTGTCAGAGAATACTGTCCTATAGATAATTCCAATTCCTTCTGAGTCAAATGCATACCATAGTTGATAATAATATCATAGGATTATAGATTTAGACCTGGAAGAAACCTTGAAGGTTATAATCTAGAAATCAGGAAATTGAGGCAATCAGAGCTTAAATGACTTGCCCAGGATAAAAGCTAAGTGTATGATGTGGGATTTCAATACAGATGTTCCTGACTCAAAGAGCAGTGCCCCTTTCCATACAAGTGCAAATCACTGTGCATTAACTAGATTGAGATAAGCCATGGTCCCTGCCATCATATAGCTTGCAGTCTACATAGTTCCGTGATGTCTTAGCTCTTTCAAGTTTGGTGACACCTTGGAGTTCTTCCTGTCATAATGTATTATGATTGTGTTGAAAGCCTGCCTTTCCAGCATACTTTTAATGAATGTGACACACAACTCCCCTCTCCCCCTCTTTTTTTTTTTTTTTTTTTTGAGTGCTTTGCTAAAGCTGAATAAACACAGGCAATGCAATTACTCTCAGGCACTGGCAGTAAGCATTTGAATGTGGACAATGTCTTGGAACCTGAAAAGACCTGTACTTGCAGTGGATGCTCTGAGAAATGTTGAAGAGTTTGATATCAGTCAACTGATATGAGATTTTTACATAAAGAAAACTTTCTTTTCCATTGAACGGCACAAGAGAGAGGGCCCTGAAGAGAAAGGTGTTGTGCTCTTCTCTCATGGCCCCACTTTCTCTAAGAAAAGAAAAAAAAAAACCACTTAGGGAATTATTGAAAGCACACTTCTCACTAGCATAATATGTCACCACTTTAGAGAGATATATTTCACAAAAGATATCAAGAGTCTGAGGAGAGCATTGATACCTCTCTTTGTAAGTCATACTGACTGGCTTGGTTGTATCTTACAGGCACAAACAAGCATGCTCTCGATATAACTTTACTTTGTTATTTATTATGTTAGTATTACAATCATTATGTTACATTATTATGTTATTCAAAAAGTTGAAGCTTACAACTATAGAACCTCAAAAGGTATGAAACACTAAGGAAATTCATAAAGTACAAAATCATTACAGTAACCACAATGCTTCCATGCTTAAGTATTTTAAATAATACTTTCCTCCCCAACTAATATAACCTTTTTTTTTAACCACCAAGGATACACTCTTTTATGAAGCTATGCTTTATGAAAATAGAAACAGAATACTTCAACAACAATACTATATGATGATCAATTTTGATGGATGTGGCCATTTTCAATGGTGAGATGAACCAAATCAGTTCCAATAGGACATGTATACATATATTGTATTTAATTTATACTCTTAACATATTGAACATGTATTGGTCAATCTGCATCTGGGGTGGGGGGGAAAGAGGGAAAAAATTAGAACAAAAGGTTTGGCAATTGTCAATGTCGTAAAATTACCCATGCATATATCTGATAAATAAAAACTATTAAAATATTTTAAAAAAGAAAAAGAAAATAGAAACAGAAATACTAATGAAATATAAGTACCAGGTATCTCCATTTTTAGGTACTGTGGTGGCTAGAGAAGAATTTTTGAGTCCTTTACTTTGTAGTTTTGACAGGACTTCATAATTTCATAATAAAATATCAATATCAGATGATGTCGAAAGAGAAAGCTGTATTAATTCCACTATTCTTAAGTTATCCTGGAAGGAAGTGAAAAAACATTATGTTTCTGTCTTTGACTTATCTTCATTTTAGATCTTGTGCAATACAGCCTTCTTACTTCTAATGATAAATAAGAAAACTACCTTATTCCAGCTTTGCAATTCCCAGAAAAGTTTAGCTCTTATGGGAAAAGTAAATGAATGGGTCAGACACTATAGAAACTCCAAACTTCATTCTTGTTTGTCTTTTAAGTCCTCAAATAGAGATAGAGAGAATCAAGGCAAGTATTGAAGTAACATATTGAGACCAGAGAAATGTGGCAATTCTTATTGACCACTATCTTCCAACAATCCATTGGAAATGACCAGAGAGAATGAATGTTGCTGATACTAAGAATATCCATATTCTTAGTATCAGCAACATTCATTCTCTCTGGTCATTTCCTTGAGCATGATGAGGAAAAATGGTGATATTTTCAAAGGTGTTCCATTACACAAATTCCATAAACTCAATGAAGAGAAGTCCCATTTATTGAAAAAAAAATTGGAAACAATTATAGTTTTTAATTAGCTAATAAAAATAACAAACAACTAGTGAGAAGCTGGGATGATTTCTGGGTTATGTAGCCAGTTATGTCTTCTCTGGGTCTAGCCCCACTTGGATATCCTACCATCAGTTAGTCTCATGATATCCCAAATAACTTATCATCTTCCCTGCAAAATTTCTCCTCTTCTCAATTTTCCTATTTCTGTTTATAGTACAGTCACTCTGGGAAAAAGGAAGGAAAGAGACCAAACATTTATTAAGTGCCTACTATGTGTCAGGCATTATGCTAAAAGCTATTAACAAATCTTATCTCTTTTAATCTTCACGGCAATCTTTAAAGTACATGTTATCATTATCCCATTTTATAGTTGTTGGGGTTTTTCAGGGGGTAATTAGGGTTAAGTGACTTGCCCTGGCTCACTAGCTAGTCAGGATCTGAGGCTATATTTGAACTTCCTGACTCCACTGTGCCCCTGCCTCCAACCTCCACTTTATAGTAGAGGATACTAAGGCAGACAGTTAAATGATTTATTGAGAGTTATGTAGCTAGTAAGTGTCTGAGACCAGGTTTAAATTCTGTTCTTCCTTTCTCTAGGTCCAGTGCTCTATTTCCAGCTTCTTAAACTGCAGTTCGCAACCTCCTGTGGGGTCTAATAACTGAATGTGGGGCTGCAAAATTATGATTTATTATCAGTAAATGCTGATTTTGTATACCTATTTTATGTACCTCTAGGGAAACATAAAAAAAAAAAAAATTTCTTGGGTGAAAAGGGGTCACAAGTAGAAGTTTAAGAAGCCCTGAATTATACTACCTACCATTTCAGAGTAATTTTTGCTTTTTTCTCCTTTCTTACCTAAACATTTAAACTATTTCAATGTCTTGTTTATTCCACTCTCAGTCACAAATCTATATCTCCAATACTAATCTCCTGAGCTCTAAACCCAGCTCTCAAACTATTTACAGGTTTAAGTTTAGTTGCTTAGGGCTATCAGAATGTTGGCCACTTCACTATTTTGTATTATTTTATCTCTGATTCCATGAATTACAAAATTGCAGAATTTTAAAGATGAAAGAGACTTCATTAACCATCTAGTCAAACCTTTATGCAAAGAAATCCTCATAACACATAACAAATGGTCATAGAACCATTGTCTGAAGACCTCCAAGAAGGGGAAATCTACCATTTTTACAGGCAAGTCATCCAACTTTTGGACAGCTCTAATTTTAGGAATTTTTTCCTGACATCAAGACTAATAAATTAGTCTTTTTGTAATTTCCATCCATTACTCATGGTTCTGCCCTCTGGGGCCAAACAGAACAAATCTCATCTCTCCTCCAAATGATAACCCTTGAAATATTTGAGCACAGCTATTATGTTTCTGCCTAACTTTTTTTTTTTCCTTTTTGTTTCTAGACTAAACATGTCCAATTCCTTGAACTGATCTTTTAACTGCCAATAGGTCATGAACTCAAGGCTCTTACCATCATGATTGTCTTCTTCTGTATATTCATTTCCAGATGAGATCAGTTGTAAGTTTGGGAACAAAATGTCACACTTTGCTGCTGCTTCATCAGTTACCAGTATCCTTAGCAATATGCTCATAAAATGACTACTGGCATTACTATAGTTCATAATCAGTAGATTATTTGCATTAAGAAACTTTTCTAGAAGTAAGTAACTTTTGGCCAACGATAGGATGGCAAATTGGAAGGCTGTTGAGCTAAGTTTTTCTTTGTGGTCTTTTCAGCAGCAAATAATTGTTATTCTCTCATCCCTTTCAATCACCATAGTTTTTTTTTTTAATATTTAAAATTTATTTTTACAAGTATTCTTGATTGTAAATCTCCTTCCTATTGCCCTACAATAAAGCCAAAAAAAAAACAAAAACAAAACTTCATTAAAACAAATATGCATAATCCAGCAAAACAAATTCCCACATTATTCACATTCAATATACATGCTTCATTTTGAATTTTAAGTTCATTTCTTTTCTGGCAGAAAGTAAGTGGTATGAGTGACCATTATCAAGGCATTTGTGTATAACTATTTATATAACAAAATCCAAGCACATAATCTTTTTAGAGAAAAGGATTTTTGAATGGCATGATTCAAGGAACATTCTTTACTAAGCCTTCTTACTTTAGTTCTATCTTTTTGAGGTCAGGAAGGGTGTGATGTTCTTTTCATTTTAAATTTTGCCCTCCTGTTATAGGATAGGGTGCCATTTATATTCATTTCACCATCTTAGTAACTACTTCCCTTAGTGGGGAGCAAAAGAGTAAGAAAAACGTTTTTACCTGACTTCATTCCTGCCGAATCTAAGGATCACACGCCTTTTGGGGCATTTAGCAAAATGAGGCTTACAAAGATACTGAATTCCTAAACAAAAGAAGAAAATGATCTCTTTATTTTGCCTTATGTGCTACTTGAATTTCCATCAGAAGGAAGACATGAAGTTATATATGTGTATGAATGCATATATACATTCCATATATAAAATAGATACAGATATATAAACATATGTGTCTATACATGTACAATTTATAGGTATCTGTGTATTTAATGCAAATATATACATACTTATGCATGTATGCCTGGATATCTACTTGCTTACATATATACATAGACAGACATATCTCATAGGGATGAAGTTAAAACATTTGCTGAAATATTAGTATGACTTTTGGCATACCTTGTGTTCCTGTCCTAATAACAGAAAGTTAATGATCTAAACCCCAGAAATATGTATTTGGGCCACACATCATGGAGGTACTCGAGGCAGTTTCATGGAAGATGAATGGTTTTGATTTTTTTTTCCCCGTTAATTTCTGAATGACACATTTTGGAATTTCTTTCTCTCCCCTCCCCCCTTTTTTCTTCACTATTAATTTTCCATTATCTAATGACTCTTTTGAAAAAGAGAAAGTGAATGATCTGTGGGGATATTTAGAAGGAGAGGATTTCAGGTGCCTCAGGCAATGTGGTAGGTCTAACAGCTAAGTCTGAACTACTTTGGGATTTGAACACTCTTGGAGCCAAATGGCACTTTTTCAGCTTCAGTCACAGTACTGGAGCCGAGCAAATGGGCTCCTTCACACACAGTGTTTTCTCAGGATGAGAACAATACTGGCTTTCTCCATGCTAATTGCCCCTCTCTGATTTTCCCCGACATTTTCCTCACCCTATCTGCAGATCAGTCAAAGGCTGAGTTGTACCTTTTTTTTTATTATTAGTATTGGACTTTGGGAATATAGCCTACTGCAGTGTGCAAACATGAGTAAAGCAAATACACGACAACATGAATAAATTCATTTAAAGTAAACTACATTCTTATAATTACTTTATTGGATATGCAGGATGGTTTCCTCTCCTTAGGCAGCATGTACAATCATTTTATTTATTATTGCTGATAATAATATTATTAATATTCATAATAACAACATTTGTTGAAGACCTATGAGGTTGTAGCCTGTAAAGAACAAAGGCAAGGGTCCTGCTTTGTGGCCTTCCAATCCAACTCAGATGGACAAGGAGACACTTACATAGGGAGGGCTTATAGAACACAAGAAGGACAGGAGAAAATGCATTGGTTTGTGAGCTGCAAATACAATGATGCTCTTTCAAGATTATTATTGAAGTTCACAGGGCCAAACACCAAGTCAAATCAAGTCAATCTCCATAAGATTTGCCCTTTCACACCCATCAAAAAAATCATTTAAGGAATTTAAGGAAATTGAGTAGATATCTTGGGCATCATGTTCATTTCTAAGTGAGTAAGTGGGTGAGAGAGAATGAGAGAAAGCATGGGGGATAGGGTAAGGATGGCAATGAAAAATGATGTAGGCATATATAGACAGATATTATGTCAAGAATTATCTGTCTTTTGGAGAATAGGAATCATCACAAAATTTTATGAATTACTACAGTAGTGGTATTATTTGGTATCAGTACATTGAGAAAATACATGTCAAAAAGCTACCATGAATTTATTAGGGATTACTATAAAACCAGAGTAGTGATTGATTGGTATATGGAATTACCACCATTCTACCAATTTTGAATACTCTGCAAATTATATCTATGAGAGCTGCCATGATCACTAAGAAATTAAATGATTTGTACAGGATCACACAGTCAGTAGATATTACAGTTAGGATTCTGAGCCTAAAATCTACCTAAAATCTACTTTACGTCCAGCTCTCTATTATGCTATACATGAATTTAGTGATACTGTTAAATTAACATGTATTAATCATGGAATCTGTATCTATGTTAAATTCTGAATACACATATGTGCAAATCATCATTTAGTCTATGGAAGACCAGCTTATAACTGCTTTTTTCTGCACTCATAGATTGAACTTTTGTTAAAAAAGCATTAATCTTCAAAGCTTCTCTCTACCCACCCCCTTTTCCTATTAATATACAAACACTTTTTCCTGGTCCATGCATGATCTACATGTAGGGAATTAGTTTACCTTAAATTTATATAAAAAGTAAGCCCTACAATAATGGATAACTAATATACACCAAAGATTCTGCTTTGTCTCATTGACAAAGTCATTCTTTATATCTTGGTGAGAACCTAGGAGTACCAGATACACTGTTTCTGGGTACTTCCCTTATGTTTTACGGAAGAGCTAGATCTTTCCATCAACTAAGAATTATAGTAAGCTAGTTAAACTCTGCCCAGGAAATTTCAGGGAGTGATTAAGTACTGAGAACAGTAGATAAAATGTTTGAGGGTTTTTTTTGTTTTGTTTTGTTTTGTTTTGGTTTGGTTTGGTTTGGTTTTTTTGCAGAAAAAAGGGCAGAGGAGAGAGGAGAGGCAATAAAAAAAAGAATTTACAAGGACTATTGAATGGGGGAGGCATTTTGACAGAAGTTATGAATGAAAGAAATTGAGATACATACTGTTCCCTCTTCCTTCTCTATCCTGACTGTTTCTCATTTTCTGTGGTTGTCATCTTTTAGCACTTGTGCATTGTTCTTTGTTGATCTCATAATGTTTATTGACTCAATTATCCTCGCTATGCAGATAATTCCCAAATGTCTAGGCCCCCTTTAGACTCTTGAACTCTGAAACTGTCTCAACAAATTTCTGTTAGATTTCTCATAAATATTCCATTGGCATCTTGAACTCAACATGTCCAAAACAGAACTGATCGTCTTCCCCTTAGAGGCACGCTCTTCCAGAAGTGTCTAGTGATGTTCATTCACCAGATTTTTAGAATCATTATTTACTTTTCTGTCTTCTTATCTGCTTGTCCTTCCCATCAAACCAGCTGCTAATTCTATCATAATATCTCTTGTATTCAACTTACACAGTTGCCGTCTTCATTCAGGCTATCATCATCCTCCACTTGGACTATTGTCAGAATTGCTCAATTTATCTCCCTTTTTCAAGTGCCTTTTTTCTAATTCTTCTCTCTTCATTGCTAGAAAAAGAGTCTTCTTCTTCAGGTTCAGGTCTGGCCATGTCACTTCACTGCAGTTAGTGCCTCCCAATTGCCTTTAGGATTAAATACTAACTCATTTGCTTAACATTTAACAACTTCCACGATCTGGCTTCACTTACCTTTCTATCTATATTTTATATCCTTTTCATTTCATGTACTTCATATTCTAGCTAAACTGGATTACTACTTGGTTTTTCCCAAATTTAAAATGGTATCTCTTACTCCTAATAATTTATATAAGCCACATTACTAAGGGATTTCTGAACAACTTAGTCTACTTTCAATTAATCAGTCAGTCAACATGCACATATAAAGTGCCTTCCATATGTTGGATACTATATTAATACTGGCTCTTTAAAAAAACAAAAATGAAACATTTGCAGCTCTAAAGGCTCTTATAGTTTTTATACATATGTAATTACATGTAAAATGAATGAGGTATTTTTGTTAGGCAACAGGAGCTAGGATTGGACAAAGGCACGTGTAGGAAGTAGAGTCTGAGCAGAGTTTTGAAGGAGCCTTGAGATTCAAAAAGAAAGAAAGAAGGAATGCATTCCAGGCATAGGGACTACCTATCTATCCAAAGTTACAGAGACAGTTGATGGAATTAAATGAGTGTCCAAAGCAAGAAAGTCAATTTGTCTAGACTGCAGAATGCATCAGTAACATGTAATAAACTTGGAAAGGTAGACTTAGAACCATATTGTGAAGATGTTAAATGGCAGAGAAAAATTTGAATTTTATTCTAGAGGTAATATGAAGCCTCTAGGACTTCTTAAGCAAGGTAAAACAAGGTAATGCCTGTGGGTTTGGAAATATTATTCTGGTTGATATGTGGAGCATAGATTGGAGAGGGAAGTGTCTAGAATCAAGGAGACCAGTTAGAAGGTTATTAAAATACTTCAAGTATGAGGAGAAAAGGCCTTGCGTTTAGACACTAAGTAGTTATGTTCCTGGGGAAATAATTCTGTCTGCCTCAGTTTGCTCAGTCAAAATATGGCAGATAGAATAGCATCTACTTTAGAGTTTTGTGAGGATCAAAAAGCATACTAATTTATACAACACATAGCACAGTGCCTAACAATATGTAAATGAAGGTGATTGATGAAAGAGATATTATGGAGAATAGAAATAACAAGATTTGGAAACAGGTTGGATATTGGAGATAAAGGGGATTGAAGAATTGAAGAATTTCCCAATGGTATTGCTCTAGGCAGAAACATAGAAGTTCAGAATATGGGTAGGTCCAAGGTGTGTGTGTTGGGGGGGGGATAGCAAGTGAGAGGCTGCATAGCTAGAGCTTGGTATTTAGAGTCAGGAAGATCAAGGGTTCTTTAGGAACTAGCTGTATAATCCTAAGTGAATCACTTAACCAATGTGGGACTCAGTTTCCTCATCTGTAAAATGAAGAGATTTGAATTTTTGATTTCTGAGCCTCTTTTTATGATTCTATTTCTTCAGAAAACAAAGGACCCTCATGTTTCACCTGAATCAAGAAGCCATATCCTATAGATTGGACCAAATTGGATTTATATTTTGTGAAATTGAGTAAGCATTTTCCACAGACATTTTACCAAGTGTGGTCAGTGTTTTGTCAGATAACACTTTGAAAACAGACCCCATTAATGCCATCTGTTTTCAATTTGAACTTGTGCTAAATGGATGGCCTTAGATTTAAGGTGCCATCTTAAGATCCATTCTGAAGGCATATCTATGTACTCCCCTTCATTCTTTGGAGCTGTTATTCTTTCAAACTGCCATTCCTTTCTAATTATCAATGATGAGAAGATTTTTAGTGGTTCTGTATTTGACTTTTCTTATTCCCCTCTTACTTCCATCCACCAAGTAGACAATCTGTGTGTGGCCAAAAGGACAAAGGGAAATTCGTATGCAGTTCATGCCCTACCTGAATGAGAATTTTTGATGTCAATGGAGCCTGTTTCCTTCTAAGAGATTAAAAGCATTACTTTAGAGAGCTGTTTAATAAGATGTGAGCATTCATATGTTGTCTTGCTAGCTTTTAATGGTAATTAAGGTTGTAAGTGAGCTAACAGCAAAACTGCTTCATTGATAGGAGCCATTCAGAAACACCCTTCAAGCTGACAAGTTGGAGAAGAAACTGTCCAAAAAGCTTCTGGGCAAGAATCTGACACAATTACATAGTAAGCTCATAAATCAAACTTATCTTAAATGATCATGTTCAGTGCAGTTTTGGTTGCTTAATTTGTTTCTGTTATTTTAAAATCAGATTAAGTCCAGATTTTGGTTTAAAGATTAGCCATATTGCAAAATGAGCACAAAACATTCTTGGACCTGAATTAAAAAAATAATATATCATTAATATTCAAAACTGCAATGGAAAAATGTTTATTTGGTTCTATTTTTTTTTAGCACATTTACTCATAAACAAGTGAATATAGCTACAGTATTTTATAATTTACTGTTCTTATGAGATGGATGGAGATAAAAGAACATGTGTTTCTACTCTATTCTCTTTAGGATAATATATATTATATTTCTATTTCCAGTCAGAATTTAGGAATTGAAACCTAATAATTTTTAAACTGTAGTTTACCTCTTTTTTTGTATAATGATGAGCTTCAGTGGTTCAACAGAGTACATACAGGATTCTCAAAGGTTATGCTAGAACACTAAGATCTTTCAGGTTCTGCCATGCTGGAAAGACTTTGAGCATGGCCCTGGAAACAGACTATGTCTGATTTCCAATAACCATTTTCGTTAAAGGGAAGCAATGGAGAGCATGCTGAGCCTGATTGGAATGTTGACCTTTGCATCAATTTGATGCAATTTGCCTGTCTCTGCCATTTATTACCTGACATTGGGCATGTCATTTAACTTCTGTGTTCTTCAAATTCAGCTAGCTAGGTGGCACTGTGGAGAGAGAACTAGGCTTGGAGTCAGGAAGACTCTAAGTAAGTTCAGACACTAACTAACCATGTCCCTGGGCAAATAACTCTGTCTGCCTCAGTTTCCTCAACCAAAATATGGCAGATAATAGCAGCATCTATCTACCCTAGAGTTTTTCTGGGGATCAAATGGGATACTATTTATATAACACTTAGCACAGTGTCTATAAAGTACATATTTTCATCCTCTCTGTTCCCTAATTTATAAAATGAAGGGGTTAATGGGAACAGAGTGTGGAACACAACATAGCATTCTCATTCTCCCTGTTATTATTTGCTTGTATTTTGTTTTCTTTCTCAGTTTTTCTTTTTCTTCTTCCTTGATCTGATTTTTCTTGTGCAACAAGATAACTGGATAAATGTGTATACATATATTAGATCTAATATGTATTTCAACATATTTAATATGTATTGGATTACCTGCCAGCTAGGTGAGGGGGTGGGGTGAAGGAGGGGAAAATTTGGAACAAAAGGTTATGCAAGGGTCAATGTTGGAAAAATTACCCATGCATATGCTTAATAAATAAAAAGCTTTAATTAAAAAAAAAAAAGAAAAATAAATAAAACGAAGGGCTTATCTTAGACCAGAGATGGCAATACTCCCAATGTTAACAAGATTAAACAAGATTAAAATGTAATTGGGAAATATTTTAAAATACAAATAAAACTTCTATAACAAATAGGTAGTATTATTATGTGGTTTTCTAAGAAAGCACACAGAAATCCTTATGTGCTGTTTAGTGATTCTGTTTCTATTTGAGTTTGATAACAATGTTTTAGATGACTTCTAAAGTCTCTCCCACCTCTACCTCTATGAGAAGCATGGAATATCACCCATAGTAGGTGATGAATTCTTTAACCATGGCAACTCATCAGAAAAAAATTAAAAATATTTGGTCTGCTTCTGCATTTAAAGTGGTAGAATGGAAGAAAAGAAGGCAGACAGTGCCAAGAATAACAGTTTTTTAGACTCTCTACAAATTTTAACTTAACAGCTGGTAATTAAAATGTGAGATCTTTGTCTAATGAAAGATGAAGCAACATGTTACTGGAAGAAGTAAATTATATTAATATAGATATCCACACAAAAAAGGGACCTAGAAGAGACAAAGAAATTTCAATTAAAGAAAAGGATTGATCACAAGGTTTTTTGAAAGAGGTAAATAGAATTGGTAAAAATTATTTTGTGATGATTCTGAAAAAAACAAGAAATACCATTATATCTATAATTTTCCATTTAAGGTTTCCTGAATGAATATAAGGAAAAGGGCTATTGTAAAATACAATTGCAATTTATATCCCAAGATCTTTTCTGGAAAACGAAGCAGGCTGAGAAATTCTATAAAGAAGTTAATAGCATTTTGCAAATTTAGTCAATATATAATTTAATTCTTTGTAACTTTAATGCAGAAGTAGTCATGGGAGAAAAGTTGAAAAAATATGTTGGAAGATATGACTCACCATCACAAAATGAAACAAGCCAAAACCATAGAAGATTAAACTCAAGTTTATATGTCATGAATATTTTCTTCAAGAGAATAGTCAAGAGACATTGAACACAGCAAGAATGAAATAAATCATCAAAAAATATAAAAGTGATTATCATGAAAGGAAATATATGATTACTGATGTAGTAATAATTTCTAAACCAGCTGACTATGTCAGGTCATCTGCGTAATAGAATAAAGATCAAAATAAATAGCAAATTAGAAGAAAAATACAAATGATATTTGACATGCAGTTAAACAGTTTCAACTTGAGCTATTTAAATGAGCTATTTATAACAACAATAACAAAAGAAAGAAAATGAATAAAATAACAGACATTGAAATGGACTACTATCATGTTTTATGAAAATTTAATTGATATGACAACCATCAAACTCACAAAAAAAGATGAAATAGACTGAAAACATCTTATTCAACAAATATTCATTTTTAGTGAAGGTAATGGGAAAGATATAATGGGGAGGAGCAACATTCATTTTAAAATATAAAGTTAATTTTTAAACACTACAGATAAAGATGGTGAAAGATTGAAGACTATTGCTTCATAAAATAGTGAAAAAAAGTAAGATGAGTTCAAAGGAGACTGGAATAAAAAACAATTAAGTTAGATGATCATAGGAGTATTCATTTAAGATGGTACTGGAACGAGGACAACAAATATTCTTAAAAAGCAGAGAAGATCTGTCAAGGTAACTGCAATAAACTATTTTTTTTTTTAATGAATGACAATGGAACTACCACATTTGGACTCAAACATTACCATACCCAAAGTGTTAAGAAAACAAAAATGGAAAGCATGACTGGATCAGACCAAAATTATCTGTAGGAGGTCCATACTAGAGGTAACATAATTTTGAGAGTATAGAGTAACTAATTCTTGACATCTGAAAAAAAGATAAGATATATAGCAACTCAGAAAAAAAATCAGATATTATTATTATCCCCTCCAAAATTGAACAATATAAATTAAAAGCTACCAAAACCTATCCAGTATTATAAACTTTTTTTATGAAAATAATTTGCATACTTTTTTTTAAGGGACTCTGTAATGAAAAGATAAGTCTAGTAGATAGCAGATTTGCCCAAATACAGTTTCACAACAAATCTTTACAGTTACATAATTGATTAAAAGAATCAGAGAATAAAAGATCTTCTAGAAATTTTTGTTTGCTATCTATAAAAAAATTTTTAATTTGGTAGAGGAAATAGTCTTAATGGCTTTTCTTCAGAAAGATGTTTTTCACACAAACATTAAACACATCCAAAAGACCACTCGTCAAAACAGAGAACAATTTTGTTCACTGAGCTTCCCTCTGTGATTGCCTCCCATATTATCTTTATCTATTCCCTTTCTATAATGTAAATATTTCACCCTTTATTTAGTAATATTAAAGTGTATCAGATTTCAGATTATATGTAGTATATACATATGTAGATTATATAAATATAATACATTTACATTCCATATATTATATATTAGAAAGAAACTATATATATATACACAAAACATAATAGAGATTATAGAAACAGATTCAAATATATGCAAATAATTAGTTTTTGATAAGCTGACAGAAAATAAAATCCAGAGAAAAAATTTATAATTTAAAAAATGTTTTTGGGAAAACTGGATAGTAGCATGGTGAGAAAAAAATCTAAATCCTTATCTCATACCATATGTTGTAATGAATTCCAGCTAGATCAAAGAGTGAAATATAAAAAAGAACCATTAAAAAGTTTGAAGAAAATAGAGTAATATTTTTTCTTATTTATGAACTGAAGATAAATTTTTATCTACTGATAAAAATTAAAGAAATTATTGGAGATAAGGTAAATGTTTTTGATTACACAAAAATAAAAAAAGTCTTTACAACAAAAATGGAAACAAGAGTTTAAAAAATAACAGATGTGGAAAATATTTATACTAAATATGTCTTCCTTCCTTTTAAAGCTCAGTCTCTACCTAGAGCACAAAGAGTTGCAACATTTTTATGATTGACTCAAGCAAAAAACAACTGTCCAAAATATTATGTTATACACATATAATTTAGAAATTTATTTTTATTAAAATTTGTCAGATAACTTCAACTTTTCTATATAGCATGGAAAATTTTTTTATCTAGATTATGTATCTCCATATATGGATGGCTCATTCTAGGAATGCAAACTCCTATCAAAACCTTTTTAAAGAATTCTGCATTGAATATTTTGCATTTACTTTTAAAATTGTCAGTATTTGTGTCTTAAAAAAAGTAGTGTCCTTTTATGTTATTCCATTGTTCAAAGGGAGTACTTGTTTCTTGCCAATTGAAGAGTTTCTTTCTTGTAGATTCAAGAAACATAGAGATTCCTTATGGAGTCTCTCCATAACCAATGAAAACAGTTGGCAAATGGTTGCTGTCAGTAAATAATTGGGAATCATTCTACTTAGCCTTCAAAAAAACAAATAAAAAGATTATACTGGTGTCTTTTCTCCAAACAATGTTCCCTTGGCTATTAAAATATGCACAAATTTTGCCTTATTTATGTTTTCCATATTCAAATCCCTGAAACTTGGGCTACTTCCGCCCACATTGTTTTCTTTCCAACAAGGATAGAGGCTTATCAATGCTCTATGTATGCATTATATAAAAAGGAAATAAATAGATAGAATAGATGTTTAATGCTTCCCCTGTAAATTCATCATTTCAAAAGCATGACATTTCCCTTTGGGGCCGTGTTCTCAAAACCTAAATCTTTGCCAGTGTTAGTGAAAATAATAACCAATCAATACCTTTTCTAGGTATTTGAAGCCTATTTCACTCACATACTTTTCTACCATTTCTTTTTCACCTTCCCTTTTATTCCAGAAAAAGAAGTCTTTATAAGTTTATAGACACTCCCCTTGAAGGAGAAGAGGAAATGAATAAGAATGTTTTTGAAATTCTATCCATTGTTGAAGGCCTAACTCAAATGCCAGTTCCTATGCAACAACAAACTGACACTCATGTTATGTTTTAAAGTTTGCAAAACACTTATAGGTGAACACATATGGAGATTAAGTCACACTTGTAATGATGTCATTGTTTTAAAGATACATTACATGATCCCTTTCATCATGGAGACCAATCCCATGGGGTATATGACATATGCACAAAGGATATTTCAAAAGTATCTTCATCACAATAGCATAAAGTTCTAAGCAAGGAATATCCTGGGAATAAAGTTCACTAACTACCATGCTATGCATTGAGAATACAAAGAAAGGTAAAAGACATTCCCCAGCTCTTAAGGAGTTCACAATTTAATGTGGGAGACAAGACATAAACAATTATATGCAAATAAGCTCCATGCTGAATAAATAGGAAATAATCAATAGAGAGAACATGAGTAGAAGGTGACAAATAATCTGGGTTAGCTGGAGTACAGATGTGTCCAAGAAGGGGAAGTTGGGATGACTAGAGCCTTAAATGTTAGGTCAAAGAGGAATGAGCATTTTCAGTTTGGGGAGGTTAATACAAAATTACCTATTAGAAATGATTGGAACTACAAATAAATTTTTCCAATTAATCTTATTTTTACAGAAGTGTCAGGAAATCAATTATAGAAGCCATTTGGAATTAAAGACCAGTTTAGAGTGGTCAAATTGTAATCATCTCTTAACTAACCTACTGATAGTTTATTCAAAGTCATTTTTTTTGAAAGGACAATTCCACTACAAAATCCTATGTCTGACTGTCACAAAAGAGATTTAAGATTGTGCAAATTTTGATCATCATGAAAGAACTTGAGTAAATAAACTCTGAAATAAAGTTTGTAGTATATTAAAAAAAAAAAAGCTGATATGTAATGAAAGGATCTTCCTCTAGATAACCTTTCAGTTTTCTAGTGACATATTACAATCACTACTAAACTTTCTTCAGCAATCTTTTCCTGTTGATAAGTTCAATTGTTATTTGAAAGTCATGTTTGAATTAGCTGTTTTAGTCACCTTAATAACCAGTGCTAGTGACAGTTTGCTCAATTTAGAAGAAGAGATGGATGGATATTGAACATAAAGGGCCATTCACTATTTCATGATTCAATTTAAAAGTCTCACAAAAACTTCAACTTATTTTTGCCCTTCTACTAAGATTTTTTTTTCCCTTAAGAATGTTTCTCAGGTCAATCTCTGTTTCATGTCTTTGTCATAGCTGCCATTTTTATCATGCTTCACTCTAAGAGAGGTCATGTTTATGATCTAACACATTATTTATATATACAGACTTTTACTTTTAGGTTAACCAATTGTATCCAAAATAAAAGGTCCCCCCCAATCATCAAGTTGATTTTAAAAAATCATCCAAATACCTTTTTTGGATGACAACAGATTTTTTTCCTCACATAGATTCATTGTGTAGACATAACCTAAATGAACGAACATGAACAGACTTAATATGCACAAATAAACACTACTTTTTTTTTTTTTAAACAGGCTGTGTGTGTGTGTGTGTGTGTGTGTGTGTGTGTGTGTGTGTCTGTATGTCTGTCTGTGTCTGTGTACCCTACAGCATGGGATTAGGCCAGTGTTGGCCTAATTTTTAATAGAAATTTCTTATCAAGTGAGTATAGTTTCAATACTGATATTGATAAAATCTCTTCTGGGATTGCTTGCTCAACACTTTCCTGTGAAACAAACAAACAAACAAAAATTTATTTTCATCTACAAAGAGTTATGATCTAAATCATTCCACATTTGTTAATAAGTTCTTTCCAGAATTCTTATGTAGTGATATCCATATCTCCACATTGTTACAACAAAAATAAAAAATAAATGAAATCTAACCTCTGTAAAGTTTTAAGGCTGGTAATAAAAAAAAAAAAAAAAGTTCAGGGATGAGGACATCAGCACATCTGTACATGCTGCATTAGTTTTTAAATATATCCATAACTTTCCATTGATCAGAGTCTGAGGTAAATGATTAAATTACCATGGCTTTCATCTGAAATGTAAAACAAAAGAAGTTCTAAAAGCTAAGCAATCAATATGATAAAGGAAAAGAATCGTAGTTGGAACTCTGGCTAATGTAGACTGATTTTGTTGAAATTGTAGACTCTAGTACAAGATGAATGAAAAGCAGAAAGCTTATAGATGTTCTTCAGTTCACAGGAACACAGCCAGACAATCTTATTTATGCAGTGAAACTTTGAGTTTGACAAAATGTACACTGGCCTCTGGAGACTCAACTAAATAGCTAGTATTTTAAATGTTTAAAACTCCTAATAGGGACCTATCCCAGTGCCTCATTTCTTGAAGTTCTTAAAGTATCATGGCAGAGGTTGGCGAGTCATGATGAACTGCAATGATTTTTGAGTTCAGGCTCTGTGGTGGGCTGTCAGTTTGTCAGTTGAGGACTAGCCTTGCTAAGTTCCACAAGGCTCATCCTCAGAAGTTTGGGCAACAGCTGTGACTTGCATTTAACAGCTGCAATTCATGTAAATTATTTTCTAAAGAGTAGATGGGTAGTCATCTTTGAAATTAATGAACTGAGAAGCAATTATAAATAAATATTTTAAAGATCAGTCTTTTCCAGGAGTACTAGGCAATATAGAAATATAGCAGAGAGCTAGAAGGATTACAACTTGTATGCTCTCAGTTGCACTGCTCCACTAAGCCTCTGAAGCCTTCTTGATAATTCTTCCTTTGAGTTTACATGGTCTCCACGTGCAAACATTTATTGAGAACTTATTATATACCAGGCATTGTAAACCCCTATTTTATACTATATAGTAGAGATACAAGACAAAATGAAATAGTTTCTGCCCTAAAGAAGTTTTCATTGTATGGGTAGAGATAACTTATGTAAGGATATACAAAACATATATATATATATGCAACCCAGATTGGTTATAAGAATCATACTAAAATGATATTTCTCTTTTTTTTAACCTAAATATGTTATTTATTAGGTGCCATTTTAATCAAACTAACAAAGTATTTTTGCATACAGTTAGAAAAATAAAAATGTAATTTATCTGGATGATTAGAAAGATAAAGAAGATCAAGAGAAGTAATGAAAAAACAAATGGGTAAAAAAAAGTGCCTAGCAGTACCAGATCTCAGACTATTGTATGAAGCAGTAATAATCAAAACTATTTGGCACCAATTAAAAAACAGATGTCAGTCAATAAAACAAACAGATATTATTTATATGACATTAATGAAGGGCATAATATCTTTTAATTTTCAATAAATCCAAACATTCCACTAAAATTGTTGGGAAAACTCAAAATTCATTTAATAAACCTTCAGCATACATCAACATCTTCATCCATGAAAGCTGAATATGTGATAAAATGATATTTCTCTAACTCACAGCCTGAACACAGAATTTTATCATGTGTTTACACATGGCAAAGCTATAACTACCCATTTTGATGCCTCCAGCAAGTACAGCTAAGCAAGTTATCAAATCAACTTTGCAATTAATAAGATTAAAAACTATACAAGAAATAATTGTTATATTCAAGTGAGCAGGATATGATAACCCAAAACATTGTCCCATAGTGGGAAAGATCTACATAATCTCACTTCATCTTTACTTTTTCCATCAGGGAGACTCTGCTACAACCAGACTGGTCCCTTCATAATCCCATGAGCCTTTGCATTTTCATTGATGTTTCTTGTGTTGTTTCATGTAATGCTCCTCAATTGAAATGACCTCCAAAAGGTTTTGTTGATTCAAAGCCTAGTCAACTCAAGTGGTACTTCCACTATAAAACATTCCTTGTCTACACTTGCCCTCATTAATAGCAACTTTCCCCATTTATAATTTAATTAGAGACTATCTTGTAATTTTTGTGAATTGTTTCATATGGGTTTATTTTTTTTTCCTCTCTGATTAGATCAGTAAGTAGTTCCTTACCTAGGGTCCATAGACAAATTTCAAGGGGTAGGTTAACTTAGTTTAAAAAAATTGATGAGTATTTTATTATAATTTATATACTTTGTAATCCTGTGTATTTTACTTGATTCATTTAAAACATTATTCTGAGAAAGGGTCCAGAGGTTTCACTACATTGCCAAAGGGATCCATGATACAAAGAACGTTGAGATTCCGTATATTATCTGGTTTTAAAAAGTGCAAAGACATAGTCTTATATTTCTTTGTCCCCTCAGTATAGTACACAGCACTGTGTAGGATGAAGAGGAACTCAATAATTTGTAGTTGTTTATAAGGGCTGGTCAGAAAGATGATCTCTTTTTGCACGTGGTTCAAGAAAACATTGACTAGCTTTTCTATTCATTTCATTTAAAAAAAATTTTTTTCCAGTGGAAGTCAATGAATGCTCATAATTCAGTAATTCCACTCAAAGGCAATCCTTTGCAAGCAAATAATACGGATCCTGAAGAGTCAGTCTAATTTTTTTTTTTTGTTTCAATCTTGTTATTAATGAATATAACCCTGTTCATTTAAATAATCTGAAATTTGGCTGTTGTTAGTATAGTTATTTTAATACCTGGAGAATTGTATAAAATAGAAAGGAAACACAGAAAGGTAAAATAGTGAATGATTTGTGGTGAAGGGAAAAAAAAACCCACTTTTTGTGTGGAAGGAATCAATGAGGAGATATTGTTTTACGTGCCTAGTTAACTTAGCAGCACTTGGAAATTCTGAAACACATGGGATGCACACCATCAAATAGGGGATTTCTGAAATTACAGTTGTATGCTAATTACTCATTTTAGGCAGTGATTTTTCTGAAGCAGTAAATGATCCTAGGCCCTTCTGTCTCACTAAGGGAAAAAAAAAAGTTCGAAGTCGGGGACTGTTAGTCACCAGTGTAGGAATTGCCACTTTTCTAAAATCTGAATAGAAATGAATTCAATAAAGAGAGACATAATGACGGATTTATAAAAGTAACGTTCCTTCACATAATGGGTTTTCTATTCTAATGTTTCTTTACTGTAATCCTTTAAAATTATGCAAAAAATTTATTATTTAAGTGATAGTAAAGAATTCATTAAAAGATTAATAGTTCTGGTTTACCAATTCGCTTACTAGGTCACTTAATTATTTAGTTCATTAATTCTGTAAATGTCAGACTTACCATGAACTCTGGTGATTTGCATAAGTAAGGTTATAGTTCTACTAGCAATCACAGTCTAACAACTTCAAATAGGAACTTGGCATCATTTATATGTTTTAAGTGAAATAAAGTCTCTCTCTCTCTCTCTCTCTCTCTCTCTCTCTCTCTCTCTCTCTCTCTCTCTCTCTCTCTCTGTGTGTGTGTGTGTGTGTGTGTGTGTGTGTGTCTTTCCCCTTCCCTCTTTCTTACCAATGGAAATCCAAGAGCAGAGCAATTGTAACAATTTAATCTAGAGATTCAGCCTCTGATCTTATCCATTTAAAAGGTTAGTGGTGGGCAGTTCAAATTTTAAAATAGCAAGAAAATAGCATTGAGTTTAAATAATCTGAAAGACTCTTCTGAAAAACATGGGTTCCATTTAAAAAGATTTTATCATTGAAGGAACTATCAAGTCTTCTAAGGATGCATATTTTATTTTATTTATTAAAAATGGTTACTCACTGGGATTGCTTCAAGAGGAGCAACATCTCATTATCATAAGGGTCCTAGAGCAGAGTTGGCAGTTCATATATAATGAATATCATTTACACCATGCTAATGCATTCACATCACTCACAGGCACTGTTTACATTTATTACTTGTGAGTCTATACAATATAAAATTGGCACATTATTAGATTTAACAGTGGAATTAGTGTAAATAGCCATCAGCTGTTATTTAATCTTCAATACTAGTCATCCGGACAATGCAGAAAGCAAGATATACCTTTTGCTTTTGTTTCTCCACATGTATTATTTCCCACTCGTTTAGTATATCTGAAAGGAGAAAATCAGCTGTTGGTGTATAAGGCAGGAATCATCAGTGAGGTAGCTTGAAGCCTTTAGACTATACAAGAAGCCACTAACTGCATTTAACTCTAAAGGCAATTCTCTGGACCATTTTTTATCATACATAGTTTTGGTTTTTATCCCCCTTTGGCGATGTCTTTGGGAGAATTCTATTTGTTTGTAAGTTGGCTTCAAAATATTACACTATTGCCTCTTGGTTTCCCCATGGGATTATCTTCAGTTTATATGGATCCTGACTTCTTATGTGAGTGTCCCTAAAAAAGTCAAAAGTATAGCTAGATGGTGACAAAAGAATGTTCACCCTGTAGCATATTTGAGTTCAGTACCATGGTATGTTATTATTTAGTGCTCATTATGTTCAAGATGGCTAGCAGATGATAACTTATTTTCCTTAAGGCCCAGAAGTCTCAAATGCTCTCACTTTTTTGTCCTTGGCTTTCACTTTGAATCTTAGGACTCATCCCACTTTTCTTGTTTGTCTGACTACTTCAGTGTATCCAACCCTGGGCCCTAGCTTCTGCTTTTGCTGATCCACTATGATCTGATTACTCGTTCCCCATTCCTGACTTGATACAAGTATGGATTTTTCATCTCTCCTCTTCTTTACCCATGGTTCTGATGTCCAGTCTATCCTGACTCTGACTTCCCCACCTCCTATCCTGAAATAATTCTTCCTGTCAAGAAAGTGAACCATTTCAGCTCTGACCATATTTCCTAGTGGACTCAAGCATGATGGTAACATGATGAAAAGAAGGCAGAGTATAGAAAAATGGAGAAATTAAGTCAGGTTATTCAGAGGCAAAACTTATAGGCCACAGAAAAGGAAAGCAATATGGCAGTTTAAGGAAAGTATTATAAAATTATATACATATATATATATATATTTGTTCAGGAACATATATCTATGAGGATGAGGTACGGACTAACAACAGTTCATAGACTGACTATGCTGTCTGTAATATTCAGAGACGATGGCCATTTATAATATACAGCTCCCCACTCCATTCTTGTTTTTGCTCTACATAATTGGGCGAAAGAAGAAATCATGGTACAATGACACAATGAAAAACTGGAATATGTATACTTTATTCAGTGATGGAAGCCATGACCCAGTTATACTGCAAGTGACAACCACATACCATATGGGAACTTGCCGGAAAGAACTTATCCATTAAGACTGCATGTTACAAAACAAAAGCATATGGACCAAAGTTTTGTGCTTTGACTATCTCATCTGTCAAATGTAAATGATTAAATCTGAAAATAAACCAAAGCATTTTAGAAACTGTTTCTAGTTTATTCCTTGAGAATTATTATGGTCAGAATAAGAAAAGACAGCAATAGAGTTAGAGTGCTTCATTCTCCTTTTGCAAACTGCTAAGGATTTTTTTTAATATTATATTGAATCTATTTCCAATGAATTCCTCTTGGTCAGATCCACAAAGCCATTCTCTATTTTCCTTGGATTTCCTGCCAGTATTAATGAAGCATCCTCCTCCTTTAGGTTTTTTTTTTTTTTTTTCCAGTTGGCTTTGATCTGGAAATGATACCTTAAGATGGCTATGAGATTTTTTTCACTGACTTCAACTCAATTTCTTAGGCATGCTTGCAATTTTTTCTCCAACACTATTTCCAAAAACACCTTATTTGCAATTTCACTCAATGTTTTAACAAAACTTTGTCCAAGACCCAATTTTTCTCTTTTTCTTATGTATTTGTTATCAAAGAAAATAGGAATAGATTAAATGGTATTTAGAGTGAATTTTCTTAGAGGAATAGATAAAATGAATGAAAAAAGAAGAGAACTGAATGACTCCAAGAGTGTAGGTGGCTCTGGTGTGTGGATTTTGAAAGATAGGTTGAGTATCTTGGTCTATAATATAAAAGAAGTCAGTATAAGACTATTCAGGGAATAAATGGAAATGCATGGTTAAAATGTATGAAAAATTCAATTCAATTCCACAAGCATCTACTATTATTATTAAACATCTACTAGTACAGAAGAACAGAAATTTGAAAGTGGCATGGAGAGGTAAAATAGAGGTAAAAAGAAATAAAAAAAAATCATGCGGGTCTGGATTCAGGGTATTGCCAAATTATACTAGTTAGAGGAAACATGTAGCGTGATAAAATGATAAAGCAAAAATGTTCCAGATAGAAAAGGATAGAAGAAGAATAGGGAAAGTGTAATTGCTCCTTACATTCCTATACCATGTTACTAATTATGAAATGCTTCATACACATGATGTCATTTTATCCTCCTAATGCCTATAGGATAAATGAATGAATCAAATGAAAAAAGTATTTGCTAAGCACTTACCATGTCGTAAATACTGAGATTATCCCTTTTTAACACTGAGAAAACTGATAACTTGCTCAAGGTTCTATAATCTCTAGGACAACACATCTAAAAATGAACTTCTTATTATCTCCTTATTTTTAAAAATTCTTTATCTCAATGGTACTACCATTGGTTAGTACCACATAATTTTTCATATTGAGTTAACTTTGACTCGTCATTCTTCACATCAACTTAGATACCAAGTATTTCACCTTCTCAGTACCTTGTATGTAACCTCTCTTCATCATTCATGCTTCTACCATACAAGTGTCAGATCTTCTCATTTCTTTTTTAATCTATTGAGGTAATCTCCAGAAGGATTTGTCTGGTTCCAGGTATATATTATTACCAGACTTCTTTAGTAATCTTCATTGCTGTTGTTTTTTATCCTTCGTTCTCAAAGAGGATCAGGAAGGTGATCCTATGACTTGCAAGTGAATTGGATTTAAGTGAGGGAGAGCCATGCAAAGTCACCAGTCTTACTCTCTCCTTTGGAGCCATCTGGGTCCAGTGGCAGGATCAGAATGATTAAAGATGGCCCTGGATACAGTAGAAGACCTAGGTCTTTTTAAGCTGAGATCTTTTCCCAGGCTCTGTTTGCCTGAGGCAATGACCTTTCTGTGACTAAGGCTAGGTATGAAGAAATAAAGCATAGAAAGATTTCTTTTTATTCTGGCAAAAAAAAAATAATAATAATCAATCTGGGAGGGGAAAATCCTTAGGGTTTCTGGCCAAAAGAGAAATAATTACTATTTACATCAGAGCCCAAAAGATAGCCAAATGGAGCTTGGACTGGGATCAATTGCTGGCCAATCAATGAGAACCAGAGTAATTTGAATTTAAGGCACCATCCTTTAAAGCAAAATCTAGGCTGTAAAGATTTACAGGAATCTTGTGAGGTTTCAGTGATCAAAATTTACATTCCTTGGAGCAGAGCATCCACAGTTTAGAGTGTGATACCCTATGTGGACAGAGGAAGGGGAAGGAGGGAGCAAATGAGAGAAAGAGAAGAGGAAGGGAAAGAGGGAGGAAAGGAAAGGAGAGAAGGAAAGAAAGAAGGAATGAAGGGAGAGAGGGAGGGAATGAAAAAAGGAGGGAAGGAGGAAAAGGAAAAGGGAAAACAGAGGAACAAAGGAATGGAGGAGAGAAGGAAAGATGGATTGCATTGCCCAACTAGAACTGGCTGACTGGGTCCCCAGTGGGGCAACTTCTACTACTCATAGGTTGTTGTTTTTTCTTTATTCTTGAAGAGGATCAATGATATTAGGAAGATGACTTGCCTCTCTCTTCCAGAACCATCTGGCTCCAGAGGCAAAATATAGATCAGGGTGTTGGAGAAGGCCCTGAATACAGTGGGAGACCTTGACCTTTTTAAGGAATTTTCATACTTAGCTGATGAAATTAGTGAATAGAGTTTTGGGCTTGGACTTAGAAGGACTTGAGTTCAAATTTGACCCCAATCTATGTGATCCTGGGCAAGTCATTTGCTCTCTGTTTGTAAAGATGACTTCCTTTATCCAGATTTCTAGAGGGAACTGAGTTTTATGATCAAATCATCTTGTCAAGAAGAGGAGCTGAAACGTTTTTGCTCACTTTCTCATTAATATGTCTATTCTCCTCATTAAGCCTTTGCCAATCATGGTTGATTTTTAATTTGTTAGGGACATCCTCTTCGCTGAAAGTATTTAAGCATTCAAGGATCTCCGTGGCTTTGTCTTTAGGTATTGAGAAAGATTGATGATCATCATTTATTAATTATTAGCTAACCTAATTAATAAATTGATCATTAATTACCCAGAAACTGTCTCTTAAGATTTTCATTCACAACAATATTCTTTCTCATCTCATTCCTTCTAATATAATTTCAGCCAATTTCACACTTGCAGTTTCCGAAAATATCTTCAGACCACACAAGTGTGATCATATTATCCTTCTAATTCAGGGACTTCTTTTATTTGGAAGTGTTTGTGATCTTATTAGTTTGCACATGCCCTTTCCTAGGATCAGATGGCAATCCATTTATACTCTCTCATTCTTTTGTCTAGGACAATCTGTTAATATGCCAACACCTTGCTAGGGGCCTTCCTATAAATTTTTTAATATTGGGGGTTCTCATTGGAGCATGGGCTGTCCATTAGCACAATTGTGTATGTTAGTACATTAGTATGGTTAGTACAATTCTGGCTTGACTCTAATTAATCAGGTTTTATCTTGGAATGAAATGAGACACTTGTAGACCTCTTACCAATGAACAAAAATAGGATTACCTAGCTATGTCATGAAAGGATCTTCAGCAAAGAGACAGCACTAGCTCAGATAGATGCAGATCCCTCTATACCCATAAGTATCTGGTCTGGGGTGCAGGATGTGGTGACTCACACAAACATGGGATATTTGCTAAATTTGAAAAGCACTCCATTTTTTTTATTATAGCTTTTTATTTACCAGATATATGCATGGGTAATTTTACAACACTGACAATTGCCAAGCCTTTTGTTCCTATTTTTCCCCTCCTTTCCCCCACCCCCCTCCCCCAAATGAAAGGCTGACCAATACATGTTACATATGTTAAAGTATAAATTAAATACAACATATGTATACGTGTCCAAACAGTTATTTTGCTGTACAAAAAGAATCGGACTTTGAAATAGTGTACCATTAGCCTGTGAAGGAAATCAAAAATGCAGGCAGACAGAATTAGAGGGATTGGGAATTCTATGTAGTGATTCATAGTCATCTCCCAGAGTTCTTTCACTGGGCATAACTGGTTCAGTTCATTACTGGTCTATTGGAACTGATTTGGTTCATCTCATTGTTATTGAAGTGCATAATAATCTCCTGGTCCTGCTCATTTCATTCAGCATCAGTTCCTGTAAGTCTCTCCAGGCCTTTCTGAAATCATCCTGTTGGTCATTTCTTACAGAACAATAATATTCCATAATATTCATATACCACAATTTATTCAGCCATTCTCCAATTGATGAGCATCCATGTAGTTTCCAGTTTCTGGCCACTACAAAGAGGGCTGCCACAAACATTCTTGCACATACAGATCCCTTTCCCTTCTTTAATATCTCTTTGGGATATAAGCCCAGTAGTAGCACTGCTGGGTCAAAGGGTATGCACAGTTTGATAATTTTTTGAGCATAGTTCCAAATTGCTCTCCAGAATGGCTGGATGTATTCACAACTCCACCAACAATGTATCAGTGTCCCTATTTTCCCATATCCCCTCCAACATTCTGCATTATCTTTCCCTGTCATTTTAGCCAATCTGAAAAATGTGTAGTGGTATCTCAGAGTTGTCCTAATTTGCATTTCTCTGTTTAATAATGACTTGGAACATCTTTTCATATGGCTAGAAATAGTTTCAATTTCTTCGTCTGAGAATTGTCTGTTCATGTCCTTTGACCATTTATCAATTGGAGATTGGCTTAATTTCTTATAAATTAGAGTCAGTTCTCTATATATATTGGAAATGAGGTCTTTGTCTGAACCTTCGACTGTAAAAATGTTTTCCAGTTTATTACTTCCCTTCTAATCTTGTCTGCATCAGTTTTGTTTGTAAAAAAAAAAACTTTTAAATTTGATATAATCAAAATTTTCTAGTTTGTGATCAATAATTATCTCTAATTCTTCTTTGGTCATAAATTCCTTCCTCTTCCACAGGTCTGAGAGATAAACTATCCAATGTTCCTCTAATTTTTATTTATAATTTCATTCTTTATGCCTAGATCATGAACCCATTTTGACCTTATCTTGGTGTATGACATTAAGTGTGGGTCAATGTCTAGTTTCTGCCATACTAATTTCAAATTTTTCCAGCAAAAAAGCACCACTCCTAATAAACTAGTTTCTTTTATGCTTTTAGGCTATTAGGAAGGTGCATCAGTGATTGAGGCCTTTGTTCCCTAAGTATAGTTTTGGAGATAGTACCTTTGCATTTTAGGTGCGCAAATTTTAATGGAAACCCTAGTAAAATTTGTTCCCACTATATAAATAGTCCACTTAATTTTCCAATTATATTCTTTTCAATAATATACATTACACAATCTCTGCAAAATTCTCCATTGGCAATTGTTTACTATCTAATTATATCATCATGCATCTTTGCATTTGCTTTTGGGTGATTTGTAACTAATTTTTTTTTTTTTTTTTTTTTTTTTTTTTTTTTTTTTAGGAAACTATAGAATTCTGTGATTCATATCATCTGCCTCACTGTAAGGCATCAAAGCCAATCTTCCTGAAGGAAGTTAATTTTCATTGTCTATCATATAAATCGTAATGTTTGTAATCTAGATCTTTACAATCTTGTTCCAACTTACCTCTTCAACCTTTTATCATGATATATTCATTTATACACACTGTGATCCTGCCAAACTATCCTTGATCCTCAGTATCTTGGGTTTTCTCATTGTGGAATATCATAATCTCCCCATCTTGGAATTTTTCTTTACTAAGCACACTCTCTTCTTCAATTGATGAGTCCCTCCTAGGGCCTCCATTTTGTGAAGCAGCCTAGGTTAGCCAGTTTTTAATTCCCCTTCCAATTTCCAGACTTCAAAACTATATCTCTGCTATTTTTCATCCTGGAACTTTCCTCAGTTTCTAGAGTCTTCTCACCCTGGAACATCCAATCATATCATGGTCTTCATCTCTACCCCCATTCCCTCCAGAATATTATGAATGTTCAAGAAATGTTTTCCTTCTTCCTTCCTTCCTTCCTTCCTTCCTTCCTTCCTTCCTTCCTTCCTTCCTTCCTTCCTTCCTTCCTTCCTTCCTTCCTTTTCCTTTTTTTCATTTCTATTTTTCTCCTTATTCCCATATTTTATTCTGCCTTTTCCAACAGCTGAGTCTTGACTTAGGCCATTCTCAATATATAGGTCTAATCTCTCTCTTCTTTTCTCCTTCCCACCCTCCAATACACACTCTCATCAAACTTTCACATTCCTTTAAGGTCCTGTTGTCATTTATTACATGAAACTTTCACTGGTCTACGTCCTCTATCTCCACCTCAAGTTATAAGTAATTTCATTCTTTTTGAGTCTGTTATGATCCTTTGTGTTATGGTTAACTGTGTCTAAGTCTTATCTACCATTATAAACTGTAGACAGGCTCCTTGAAGGGAGCTTTATTCTTATAAACTCAGCATCTAATACATTCTTTTTCCTCAGTAGCCAATCTATGGGGTTCAGCTAAATTGGTCTTCTCTCTTTTTCTCACATATAGAAAGAATATTCCATCTCCCATTTTTGTATCTTGTAGAAGCTATCCTTAGAATGCATGCTTTCTTTACTCATGCTTCATAGAATCTCTTTCTGTCAAGATGTGATTCAAGTGCCACTTTCTCCATGAGGCTTTACCTAAATAGTAGTTATTCCCTCCTTAATTACCTTCTAATTAATTTCTTGTTGTTCAGTAATTTCAGTTATGTATAAGTCTGGGTTTTTGGGTTTTTGTTTTCATCTTCTTCCCCCCCCCCCCAAGACTATTGGGGTTAAGTGACTAGCCCAGGGTCACACAGCTTCTAAGTGTCTGAGGCCCATTTTAAAGTCAGGAAAATGAATCTTCCTGAATCCAGTTGCTCTATCTACTGCACTACCTAACTACCATCCTCTTTAACAACCTTGTTTTTATTTTTTTATATGTATGTGTGTCTATGTATATATGTATATGTTTATATATATCTTTGATACATTGCCTCCCCTGATAAGCTCATTGAACATAAAAATTGTTGATGAGCCTGGTGAAGCATTCTTAATATTAAACCAGCCCTGCATTCCTGGAATAAATCCTACTTGATCATAGTGTATTATCTTGGAGATGATTTTCTGAAGTCTTTTTGCTAATATCTTATTTAAGATTTTAGCATCAATATTCATTAAGGAGATTGGTCTATAATTTTCTTTCTCAGTTTTCGATCTACCAGGTTTAGGTATCAGTACCATGTCTGTGTCATAAAAGGAGTTTGGTAGGACTCCTTCATCCCCTATTTTTTCAAATAATTTATATAACATTGGGGCTAATTGTTCTTTAAATGTTTGGTAGAATTCACATGTGAATCCATCTGGCCCTGGGGATTTTTTCCTGGGGAGTTGATTAATAGCTTGTTCTATTTCTTTTTCTGAAATGGGACTATTTAAGCAATTTATCTCCTCCTCTGTTAATCTAGGGAGCCTATATTTTTGGAGAAAGTCATCCATTTCACTTAAGTTATCAAATTTATTGGCATAAAGTTGGGCAAAGTAACTCCTTATTATTTCTCTAATTTCCTCTTCATTGGTGGAAAGATCCCCCTTTTCATTTGTAAGACTATCAATTTGATTTTCCTCTTTCTTTTTTTTGATCAAATTTACCAAAGGTTTGTCTATTTTATTGGCTTTTTCATAAAACCAACTCTTGGTTTTATTTATTAATTCAATAGTTTTTTTACTTTCAATTTTATTGATTTCTCCTTTTAATTTTTGTATTTCGAGTTTAATTTTTGGTTGGGGGTTTATAATTTGGTCTTTTTCTAGCCTTTTAAGTTGTAAGCCCAATTCGTTAATCTTCTCTTTCTCAATTTTCTTCAAATAAGCCTCTAAAGATATAAAATTTCCCCTTATTACTGCTTTAGCTGCATCCCAAAGATTTTGATATGATGTCTCATCATTATCATTATCTTGGATGAAATTGTTAATTGTTTCTATAATTTGCTCTTTCACCCAGTCATTCTTTAAGATGAGATTATTCAGTTTCCAATTACTTTTTGGTCTATTTACCCCTAACTTTTTACTGAATGTAGCTTTTATTGCATTGTGATCTGAGAAGAAGGCATTTATTATTTCTGCCTTCCTACATTTAATTTTGAGATCTTTATGTCCTAATATATGGTCAATTTTTGTATAGGATCCATGAACTGCTGAGAAGAAAGTATATTCCTTCCTATTGCCATTCAGTTTTCTCCAAAGGTCTATCATACCTAGTTTTTCTAATGTTCTATTTACTTTTTTAATTTCTTTCTTGTTTGTTTTGTGGTTTGATTTGTCTAAATCTGAGAGTGCAAGGTTGAGATCTCCCACTATTATAGTTTTACTGTCTATTTCTTCTTGCAGTTCTCTTAACTTTTCCTTTAGAAAGTTAGATGCTATACCACTTGGTGCATATATGTTTAGTATTGATATGGCTTGGTGAAGCATTCTTATAATTTCAGGTAGGCTGAAGCTAGATGTCTTGAGCTCAGGAATTCTGAGCAGTAGTGACTTATGCTGCTCAAGTGACCATACTAAGTTTGTCATCATAGTGAGATCCTGGGAGAAAGGGGTCATCAAATGATCTAATGAATCAGCTCACATTCAAAACTGAGTAACATCAAAGCTTCTGTATCCATCAGTAGTGGGATCAGACCCCTTAGGACTGGATATTTTCTTTACTTGCATCCTGGAAAAGAGGGGGAGACCCAGCCAGAAAAAAAAAAGAAGAAAGAAAATAGAGCTTATTTAATATTCTAGTATCTATATTCCCAGAGGTTAGCACAGTGCCTGGAATAAAGTAAATGCTTGTTGATTTATTGTTAGATGTTTAAGAAATGTTTGTCAATTATTACTTCGAATTAAATCCTAGGACCTCCACATAAGACAGGGATGAATGAGGGGAAAATTTGAGCCTAACATCCTGTTGTTTAGCATGCTTACACAATCAAACAGATTTTTGGAATCTAAATACTTTGGGTAAAGGTGAACCATTTTAATTGATGCTTACTAAGGCACCTATGGGGACAACAAGAGTTGTAGAATAAAAAAAAAAGTAAACAGAATTATTTCTAAATGTTTGGTTTTTAATTATATCATTAAAGAATGTTGGTAAAGGAATTCTTAGTTGATACAGAGATATGCAATATATTGAACAAGTTTATTCAGTTGATCATTAGTGAATTTTGAAAATATGAAGTTACTAAGCCTACCCTTAAGGAATACTCTGGCTCTATTTAACATTTTCACCTCCGATCTATCATCATTACTCAAAGCTACTTGTGGCTGACCACCTATTTAACCACACAGTCATTCCTCTTTATTTATATTGAGTTCAGCTGAATAAAAGATGTCTACAGGGAGACTCTGCCTCTGTCAGGGATGAAAGGATATTATTAATGTTACTGTGCAAGAACATTCCTCAGCATTTATTGATCATTGGATTATTAATCTGATACTTGCTTATTAAAGAATAGTATTGAAAATAATAATTTTTTTTTACCGCCTATACTCTATAGTAAGGCAATTAGTCAGAGTAATGCACAAACTTCTTTAAGTATTCCCCTTCATCCTGTTGTACCTTCTCAGTAAATATTATTAAATGTTTTATGTGAAGCTATAACTATCAATTTTGGTGACCAAGATGAGTGAAACAAAATACTCACTTAATTCAGCTGAAGGTAGTGATGGTAGGCATAAATCCAGAAACATCCTAAGTCTTTTTCTTCTCAGAGAAGGAGGGTAGGATCTATATAGGAAAGCACTCATGTGGACTATTCTTGATGGAGGAAGAAACAGCTATAATATATCTACTTATTTTAGATAATTCTTGTTAAGGGTTAAGTTTTTTTTTTAATAATATGCTATTGAAAGATTAGTGCCTTCTAAATTCTAGCACCCAGAAAAAAGTATGTTCATAGCTCCCTAGTTCCAGCTCATTTCATATGTCAATATATTTAAGAGTTTACTCTCTCCTTCCATCTTTCCTTAATATAAAAGAGATTCAAAGGAGGTGGTCCCCATGTGAATTGAAGACTTCTGTGTGTTGTATTAGGGATTATCTAATGTAGGATGCAGTAAGATGAAACTATACTACTGCCCACCTTTGGACTGTTCACAGGATCATCTTTTTTTTGTTAACTCCTTCTCTGGATTCAAAAGCAGTCTGACATTCACTCTCTAATATACTCAATAATTTTTAAATTTATAGAAACTTTCCAATTGGCTTATTATACCTATTATACTAGGAATAGGGAAATCTCTCCTCTGGCTTGGTTTTCCTTCTTTCAGACTTGAATCATAAAACCATATACTTAAATTAAAGAATCATTATTAATGTACATATGATTAGCAGTATCAGTAACACAGTTAGTATAAGTAGACATTAAAACAAGGAATAGCAAGTTGTGACTTGAATCATATGACTAGAGAGTCTGATGTTTGAAAAAAGAGTAGGGCTTGAGCCTGGGAAGAAGAGAGTACTCCAGAAACAATTGGAGACTAGGACTGAGTATTCAGGGCAGAGCTCAGCAGCAGGACTAGGTGAAGGAATGTCAAGGTAGTCAGGGGGTGGGGATTAATGGTTCTGGAAGCTAACAGATAGGATGAAAAGGACAGTCTGGAGGATGGTTGACAAAGATCGAGTCTGAACTGGAGAGGAAGAAGCAGTAGATAAGAGAAAAGTCAGAACCAGACTCTGAGTTAAAAGCTAAATGAAGGGAGAGAGTCATTTACTGAAGTGTGTTCTGTGTTGCCATGCAAAGAGTGTTAGTTTGTAGTCAGGGGCTGTAGGTTCAAATCCTGGTTCTCCCATTTCTGACTGATATGACCTCAAGTTTTTTAACTATAAAATGGGAAGGTGGGAATGAACAACCTCTAACATCCCTTCCAGTTCTAAATCTATGATCCTCTATGTTTGTGACTGCAGTAAAGGTTTGCCAAGTATAACCTTTAAATGTGCAACTGGGAGATTCCCTTAGCAGCTTTACCCTTCTGTCAAAGGGCCTGTTAAAGTGAATTTTATTCTCTCTAGATTAATAGTGAGGGAAATTCATTTTGGCTTGGGTCAGAGTGATTGGTCTGATGTGAAATACTCTAAGAATAGTTCTATATCTGAGCATGGGGTTGCATATGAAGCAGACACAGTTTGAGCTTTTGTGATAAGTGTGTAGATGCCAACTCTAGGCTGGGATTGGAGTGGCCCACCCAGATTCAGCAAGTTGCCAAGTCTTGGTTTAGGATATTATTTTTCTTTTGATATCAATATCTGTTTCTTTGTTCAAGTCCCATGACATTTCATAAGCAAAGCATCTCATTGCTTAGATAAGATATTCTTTTCCAGTCTATATCTTGGTAAGTTTTTTTTTTCTTTTGGGTGGAATAATGAGTCTTTCCAGTGGCCCTTTTTTCCTTCCCTTTATACTGGGGTCACCATCTCTTTCCTGCCACCCCTCCCCTTTGGGTAAAACAAATCTAGGTCAATTATAATTTTTGAATGAGGAAGAAATAAAGGTTTTAAACTCTTTGAGGATAGGAAATGTATTCCCCATAATCTATTGCACACCCTGTGACAATTTAGAACAATGCCTTGATCACAATGGATATGTAATGATTATTTGTTTATAATGTTGATTGGCAAAGAAAACTCATGAGATATTAAAGTGATATTTTAACTTTAAAACTATCTATGAAAAATCGGGCATGGTCTAAGTATATGCCTTTACCCCAGGTATCAGGGGACCTGAGTTCTAGTCTGTGCTTTTAACTAACTTCTTGATTTGAGTATCAGTAAACTTATTTGTAAAATGGAGATGATATTTGCCTTATGCTTGATAGGAGTTTTGTAAATTGCAAATGAGCTGAGATAAATCATAAAAAGTCACTTTGTAAGTTTATAAAGCATTATACAAGTAGTAGAATGGATAGAAGGTCGATCTCGGATTAAGGAAAACCTATATTCACTTTTTGCCTGATACATACCAGCTGTTTGACCATAGGCAAATGACAACTTTCTAATATCCTTAAGGAGCTAACAATATAAATTATTAGAACTTAAATTGTCTAGGATGGCTATCTTCGAGATAGAGGGTACATACAAGTTAGTGATTTTTCTAGTCTTTTTTTTTTCCCTAAGCAGCTCAGAAACTATATTTAAAAAATCTGTTCTAGAATTTTACCAGGAATGTATTTGAAGCATATTATTTTATATCTATTAGAAACCAGCCTTTTTTTTCCTTTTCAAAGTTGGACAATGCTTTATCAGCTCTAGGTTAATAGTATTTTAGTTATTGTCCATGATTCCTCAAAGCTTACTAACAGTGTTTCTACAATCACATTTAAACTCGTATCAGAATTCTGCCATGTAATTCACCTAGACCTGGAGATTTGAACTCACTTAATGCATGTAAGTGTTTTCTTGCAGCTCTCTTGGGCCTCCATTCCTTCTTAATAATGTTTATTCTGCCCTTTCTAGTTTGAAGATGGATTTATTCAGTGGAGAAAACAGAATCAAAATGGAGATTGAATACTTTTGTCTTCATCTATTAACATTAAATAATCCTCCTCAAGAAGATCTATTCTTTATCTTTTTTCCCACTCAAACTATTAAATATCCCTTTCATGTTATCTTTAAGAGTTGTAAATCTCTGATTATTTTGTTTTTTAATCTCCCTTACACCATTCTTAGAGTTTTATGCCACCTTTTTGTATTTGTACCTCATTATATTATATTCTTTCCATTTTGGGTTACATTCTTTCAAAATTTGAGCCCATCAGAGAGTTCCTTGTGTAGCTACATTGATCTTTAAAATTTTCTCTCCTTTTTCTTCTCTCTGAGACTATTCGTGGTCATTTTCTAGACTCTTCAATTCTTTCTGAGTTGAGGATCAAGAATATCTTAAATGAAGTATTTTTCATTTACTAAATATTTAGCAAGCATCACTTATATGAAATAATAATTTTGATATAATGCATAAGGTTCCTAAGAATTTATTTATTCTATATAGAGTGCTACAGTGGGTGCTGGAGGATGTACAAAGTTTAAATAAAAAGTAGTAATTTCACTCATGCAGCATAAATTCTAGTAGGGGGAGAAGATACATAAGAACCATAATTCAAAATTAGAAACAAGTACATTAAAGAAATGCAGAACAAGCAACAATTATGATTCAAAGGAATTTACTCAGGGAGGGATCAGGTAAGTTTTCCTGATGCAGGTGACAACTGAGTGGATATTTAAAGGATTCATCATATGAAGATGGGAAGGGAGATCATTCAAAATCCAGGAACCAGCATAAGCAAAGGCTTGAAGATAGGAAAGCACATGGAAGGATAGATATTCAAGAAACTATCTTGAAACTAGGTATAAGTATGGGAAAAATATGAGATGAGGCCAGAAAGGCAGTGTGATCTCAGAATGTGGAAGACTTTAAACACCAGGTGGAAGAGTCATACATTTATTCTGTAGGTAACAGGGAACCATAAGAAAATTTTAGGGACATATAGGTGGTACAATGGATAGAGTGCCACTCCTGGAGTCAGGAAAACTCATCTTGCTGAGTTCAAATCTAGCCTCAGTCATTTATTAGTTATGTTACCATGGGCAAGTTACTCAACCTTGTTTGACTCAATTTCCTCATCTGTAAAATGAGTTGGAAAAGGAAATGGTCAACCATTCCAGTATCTTTGTCAAGAAAACCCCCAATGGGACCATGAAGAGTTGGACATGACTGAAGAATGACTGAAACAGCAGAAAATTTCAAGTGTACTGACATTTGCTATATATAAGGAATATTTTTCTGACAGTAGTACAAAGGATGGATTGGAGTGGGGAAGGAGTACAGTCAGGAAGAATTCAACATTTTCAAGTTAAAGTATGAAGTGCTTTTATTTTTCTTAGTTTTGAAGAGTGAAAATATGCAGGATAAAATTTCTGAACACTAAAGGTTCCACATCTATTCCCCATCCCCCCTTCATTTTTTTTTTTTTTTAATTCTGTCATCTGCTCATTTAATTCAACTGAGTGACAGATAGGTGGAACGTGTTATTCCTGTGAAGGAGAATGGATTTCTTGGTTAGTCACCACTGCGTGCTTTACCAACATGGTTAGTGCCTTCTCTATTAGGACAATTCAGTATAGGAACTGAGGAACGTGATGTGGATGAATCAAGATAGAATCAATTTTCTAGGTTGGTATGAAACCCATCTGTGCCATTGGAAGTCCTATCTTTTGGATAAGATTTCCCAACCACTTGGGTCACTGGAGATTTCATGGTCTGTGCTCTTATTGATGTCCTGTCTGAATTCTCCTATGTGTAATTATTTTCTTTTGACCTCTCTCTCCCTAGTAGCTTCACCCAGATATAATATTCTTCATTTTGGTTCCTAAATTGTTTTGTGGCATTTCTATGCATAGTTAAACAGTCAGCATGCTTTGCTGTGGATTTGCATTTCAAGATATAACCTTTGGAAGATGCAACCTTTGTGTCTATTTTCTGTATGACTTGAACACTTAATAATTCTAAAGTAAAGCAAATGTTGTGAAACACAATAAAGAGCTATGTCACTGAGGTGTTACCAAGTCTACACTGAAAATCGTGTGCTTTCCCCATGTGTGCTGTCTGTGTGAGCCCTTAGCCCAGTCACATGTCAAAGGATAAAGCAGGAAAACGGTAGGTTTGAGAAACTAGGAATTTTTCTTAACTAGCTAATTTTTCTTAATACTAGAATTATAATTAATAGGGCACATTGTTTCCTTCATACTGGCTCATTGATTTATGACTCTGAGAATGTCTTAGCATAACAGGGCTTGGTCTTTGATGGAAAAATGATTAGTTCATTTGTCTACTCAAGTAATTGCTTGATTTAAAAAAAAAAAAAAAAAAACCCAAGCAAAACAATACACTGGAACAGAAGGGCGTGGAGAGAGCAGCTCAGCAACTGGGTTCCCAAACAATGAAGTAGGGATTGTGCTTGCCTAAAGGCTGGTGTGATGAGAACAGGTTCTTCTCCTTGGTTTCTTGCTTAACCTGGAATAAATGAAGTATCCTTGCCTTTTTTTTTTTTTTTTTTTTTACAACTTTCTTATTGCTCAACCTCAGTCTCTGATTGTACATTCCTTACTTTAGAGTCAGCCTTCTCTTATCTGGCACTCCTCTTTCCTACCCTCTATAACAGCGCAAATTACCAAAAGGCTCCGGAAAAAAATCTGCTTGGCTGTTACTTTATCTCTTATTCTATGATGATTCTTCTTCATATGGAATCTCCTTTTTCTTTTTTCTTTTCACATGGAACCTTCTAATAATCATCCCTTTCATCAACAACATGTAATTTTTTCCAATCAAGAAGGACTAGTAAGGTTCCTGATCCAAGCTATCTGCCAGCTGGAAGAATAGACATACATCCCCTGATCTTTAAAAAAATATTGATAAAGTATTCCCCAAACATGGAAATTTCACTTTCACCCATTGGTTTGAATGGGTCTGGATCTGAAACCTTAATCTATTCTTAACATGGAAACTGGGAAAGAAAGGAAAATTTCAAGGAAGCATATCTGTGAAAAATTGACCAAGAAAACATAATAGAATGATAATATAAAGATACGAATTAGGAGTTGATCTGAATTCTAGTCCTGATTTTGCCAGAAATTAGCAGTGTGATAGTAGGGACATAAATTATACTCTTTGAGCCTTAATTTCCTTACTTAAAATTATATATGATAAAATTATAATAATAGCTCACATTCATATCATTTTATATAGTTTCAAATTGACTAAGGACTCTGGCCCCAGGTCCTTGGGAGTTTGCCTCAATGCTCCAGCTCTGCTGGGAGGATCTGGTGGTGGTGAGAGCAAGAGGAGGAGGAGGAGGAGGAGAAAAAGGAGGATGAGAAGGAAGTGGCAGAGGAGGAGGAGGAGAAGTGCTACTGATGGTGGGTACTAAAGGAATCCAAATGAAGGAGAAATTACTGTAGTAGAAACCTAAAGAAGACTTCTTGGAGGAAGTAGAAACTGATACATGCACTGAAAACCAGTTTTCCAATTTTATTAGAAAAACAGGACTTATGAAAAACAAGCAAGTACTTTCAGTTATTTATAAAACCTAATGAAAAAGATCTTAGGTAAAGAGCTATAAGGGATCTTACTATCAGATTCAACCTCTTCATTTTACAGATTAGGAAATCAAGGCACAGAGACTTTGAGTTACTTGCCCAGGGTCACATTGCCAGTAAATATTTGAAGTAAGATTTAATCTCGTCTTCCTCATTTCAAGTCCAGTTTTCTGTCCACTATGATTTGCTATCTCTTAAAAAATAGCAATAGGTACAGGAAAGCAGTCCTTAGAATCAAAGTGTTATTTATTCCGTCAGTCTGAGGGGTCAGTCTTCACTTGACTAAACCCATCCCTAGTCTCCTCTGAAGAAAACCTTTGAAGCTATCTTATTCTGAGCAATTAAACTGCACTCCAGATTTAAAACATAAGGAAAGTGCAGAAGGAACTGCTGAAAACAACAAAGGGAATGTGGGCTATCTTCTCTGCTTAGTCCTAAGTATATTTTTTGCTAGATATTTCCATTTTGGACCTGACTGTTTTTTTTTGTATAGTGCAAGACAGGGAATCAATGAAGGCACTTCCCCTCACTGAAAGAGAAAAAGATAAAAAGAAGAATGAATAACAAAGGGGAAAAATGGGTTTTTAAATAGGTAAAAGAAAGACCACACTGGTAGAAAAGGATAAACAACTCTGCACTGCCACCTCATGAAGTATGCTCTCCTAGTTTCCATTTAAGGCTGTTTACCCTGAGAAGAGAAGATAGAATTTAGCTGGGGCCTCAAATATTCATACTCTCTAGTTCAGACCACAAGTTCTCTCAAAGGACATTTATAGATGCCAATCTTTTTTCTTTTCTTTCTTTCTTTTTTTTTTTTTTTTAAATCTAAACTCAGCAAGTCTTTTTCAAACCAAGGAAAGCATATGATCCCCATGGTGAGTGTGTGTGAAGAGCCATTAGAAGGATTTCTGGGACCTAAACAGGGGGAAAATGCAATTAATTCCCCACTACCTTTTACTCAGTTTGTTTTCTTTAGTAGAAGGAGTCAGGAATCAAAAACAAGTGAAATCATTTTTCTTAAATCTTTCAAGAAGTTCACTTTGGGGCTGAGACCAATGATGAACTCTGTAAGCCAAAAATGGCCTATTTTCACAAAGAGTTGAGTGATGGAAAGCAGGCGGTGTCATGGAAAGTGTTATGTGAATGCTCAAATGAAAAAATATCTGGCTGTGAATGGATAGACATTGCTGAGCCTTTCTTATAGCAACCTAACCAAATGTCTTTACTTTTGGAGGATGATCATTTCAACTCATTTGCCTAAATTTTGAATCATCAGGTTCCTGTGATACAATTTGATAACCTTGAAAAGCTTCTCTCCCATTTTGAGATCAGATTTGAGCACAGATTAACCTCAAAGAAATGCTATAGATAGCCTAAGCTGCATGACTGACAAAGTGCTTTTAGTTGAGAATTTTGATTATAATCCTTTTCATAATGTAAATTCTGAATGTAGTGCATGGTTCCTTTACCACTAGTAACATTTTTTTTTTTTTTTAAATAAGGAAGGGTTGTCTTCGATCTATAATTGCTAGAAAACAACCACAACAAAGAATAACAGGTTATAAAATCGCAATAAGAGTCATACTATTAAGATAGAATGAGGCTAATATGGGCCTAATGGCAGGATAAAAGTAGTTATTCTTCTAAAAATAGGGATAACCATATTCCTTCTAGGTCAAGTATGACAAGGATTTCATAACATGGAACCTTGTGTACTAATCTTACTCAATCAGTCTTTGTTCATTTATTCAAAGTAATCCATTCCTCTTTAGAGATTTCTTCACTTCTTTTCTTCTAGAATATTTGAAATAAAGATGAATTTGAGATGGTTGATTTTGCTAGTCATTTTCCTGATAAAAGTGTTTAAATATAAGGGGATTCAGAGAAAATTTCAATTCAGCTAAATAAAGTTTTGGCATAATAGTTATTATTCTTAGTATTTGGGAAATATTTCAAATATTGGCATTAATGCAAAAATCACAGGGATGAAAATTTATGGAACTTATTACTTCTTAAAAAAAGTTATTAGTCTATTATAATTTAAAATTCTGTGCACACAATTTAGGGAAAAGATCTGAGAAATATTCTCAGATAATATTTCAATGTTCTGAGAGTCTTAATTTTAGTAAATTTGTAATATATTAACCCCCTAATTATTTGGATCTATTCAAATAGCATTTAGTGGCCCTGATACTCTAAGATTCTTTATTGTTTTGCTTTGATGATTTTTTTTTTCCATGTGATTCCTAGGTTTGTTTTGTTTATTTTTCCCCAGGGAACAATATAACACAGATAAGATGAGAGAAGCTGAGTTGACTATGACACTGAACTAGGAAGTCAGGAGTTTTATACTCTAGTTAAAATTTTGCCACTAATTAGCTATGTGATCTTGGGCAAGTCCTTAACCCCTTCTGACCTTCATTTCCACACTGGTAAAAATGAACTTCAAAGTACCCTCCAACTCTCAAATTGTACTGTTCCAGGCAAGGTTAGGCTATAGATTTAACCTAAAGACAAAACAAGTCCACTTTAGGTGTTTCAAGTATACATCAATATTTGAGAAAAGGGAAGATGCTGCTAGGTTATAACATATTTGTGAAAACTGGAGTAAGCATGTTTTAAGCAAGGCTTCTCTTTAATTATTGTCTGAGTTTCACATAAAGTCTGCTTCATCAACTGGATAAATATTTGACTGCTGTTCAGTAAATTGCATTAGTTTACTTTAACTGTATGCTCAGCCTTATTCAGGCATCCTACATTAGGCAATGTAGTGTGTAATGCATCTCTGCAGGTGACCAGAGCTATTCTCTGTATGAGGTAAATTAAAACTCATATTTTAAAAATTAAACATTCTTGCACTTCATGATTTCAATATTTAATTATAACCTGTGTCAAGGCCTAATCTCTGACTGAGTCAGGCATGAAATTAATCAAAAAAAAAAAAAAAAAAAAAGGAGGCAAAAGCTTAGCAATTCTTCTGCACTGTAAAAATAATGTGATTTCTTGAGGAACACGGTGATTTTCATATCCATTTTATGAGGAAGACTCCAATGACAGGGGAGTTAGATGCTCTATGTTACCACTATGGTTGAAAGATTGGCATGTCAGAAAATCAATGACATGGTATGATGGCTGTTACTTTGACAGAGAAGCAAACCTCTCTTTTTTTCAATAAAAGAATAAACTGGAGATCACTAAACCTGTTGAGAGAGTTAAGAGAAGATAAAAGAAACTTAAATGCTGAAATAAGTTTAAAATATTGATACTGAATGGGAAAGGACAAAACAAATCTACAAGTTCATTTCTAAACCGTCACAATTTTCTTTATTTAAATTTTAGCCTTTTTTGGTAAGAAATTATTTTTTGTAAAAATTCTGATTTTAATGAATCTGTGAATTTTTAAAGTGTTTTTTTTTTAAATCAGTTCAGATATGCATGAAATTTGAGAGAGGAAAAAAACTTCTTATAAGTTTTTACATGAAATTAGATGATTGGCTGTACCTGAATTGTACTTTGTTATCATCAAGATATTCTTTATATGCATGTATGGAGTAAAAAAGGATGCTGTGAAAAAGAGACTGTAAGATGGTAATCTTTTCAGGAAGGAGGAAAAGTTTCATCTAATTTTCCTGTATGTAAGGGGACATAAATGAACATACTACTTTGAGTTAAAGGTAGAATTATCATGTTAACATACTTTAGGCCAGGATGATATTTAAAATAATGAGTATTACAGTCATTTTCTACAAGCAAAGGATAAAACAAATGGATTTAAAGTACATATTAAGGCAATCATATTTAAATGTACATAGGCATATATGCGTGGATATACATACATGACTTTATATATGCACATATATATATATACATATGAAATGCCAAGTTTTTGAAATTTGGTTCTGATTTGATAATACTTCTAAGAGGACAGAACATTCTATGTATTAAAAAATAATTAAATAACTTGTACTACAAAAAAGCCATAACTAGGATAGGACAACAGCGTCCTTGTCTAAGGACGCTGAAATTTAGAAATCCTTACAGTTTTTTAGCAAAATAGAAACAATTGACTTTAACAACTAATTTGCACAAAGGATTCGTTCAAATAGGAAGTTACTAGATAGTAAAACTTTCTCCTTTCCTTAGTGGAATGGTCTTACTTTTTCTTGGGATCTCTGCTCATAGGTGCTACTGACCTTTCTGTCTCCCCTAACCCAACTTGAATTGATCTTTAAAAGCTGGTAATTTGTATTTATTCATTTTTTTTAAAATATCAGTATCTTAATCAAATATTCTAAACATTTCTTAATAACTTTTTCATTATCCTTCTCCCCTTAAACTATCTCCTCTTCCTAATTTCTGTTTTATCATTGAGAATATCACTATTTTTCTAGTCAACCAGACTCCCAGCCAAGGTCATTCTTGACTCCTCACTTTCTGTCACCATCCATACCCAATAAGTCACCAAATCTTATTCTTTCTTTCTTGGTAAGATCTCTTGTAAAAGCCTTCCCACCTCCTTCTCTCCTCTGACACTATACTGCCATTATCTCGGGACCAGCCTTCACCATCTCACAACTAGACTACTGTAATAGACTTTTGGTTGGCCTGGCAGGACCCTTTCTTCCATTCAGCTGTCAAATAGATCTTCCTCAAGTTCAATTCTACCCATATTACTCAAAATTTAATAAATACCATTGGCTCCCTATGATCTCCAGAATAAAATATAAAAACTATTTGACTTTTAAAGGCATTCATAACCTTGACCCTTCCAACTTTTCTAGTCCTCTTGCCCCTTACTCCTTTCCAAATATTTAATAATATGATGATACTGACTACTTTGTTGCTCTTTATATAAGACATTCTCTTTCCCAATTCCTGGCATTTTCACTGGCTGGCCTTGCTATTCTCCTTGCTCATTTATATCTCTTGGCTTCCTTCAAGTTTCTGCTAAAGTCCCACCTTTTTCACAGAAGTCTTTCCCAGTCTTTCTTAATATTGTGCCATTCAATCTGAAATTGTTGTAAATTATCCTGTATAAATTATCGGTTCATACTTGTTTGCATATTATCTTTTTCATTAGACTGAGCGGGATTGTATTTTGCCTTTTCTCAATGTTTAAGCATAGTTCCTGACACATAGAAGGCCCTTGATAAATGCTTCTTGATTTGATTAAACAACCCTTTTCAGTGTTCTTGAAACAAATACAGTAACAGCAGAAAGGACAAAATATTGGCCACTTCTGACAATGGATAACTTACTTCATATCTAAAATTTACCACTATTGTGCTGGAGGAAGAAAGTTCTATTCCACTAGAACCAAGATAGATGATGATTTGTTATACCACAAGCATTTGATTTGCATTAAACTTTCTATGAAAATTTTATTCCTTTATTCTGCTTTCTGTATTCTCATTTCTGTCTTTGTATCTATGGTACCTCATTTAGTACTTGGCATATATCAATCACTTAGTAAATGCCTGATGAACTGAATTAAACTTAGTTGTAAATGGACCATCTATAAAAGGTATGATACCCAGCCCATTGACATGGGAAGTATCATCTAAGTGTATGGTATCTGATGTGAACCTCCACCCCTTTTCTCTCTGTCTCTCTTTCTCTCTCTCTTTCATATGACTCACTCATTCCAACCTGCAGCGATGCTGGAAGTTCTGAGTTTTCTTTTTCAGGCAGGAGAGCATGTTGAGAGATGGAAGGTGTGGACAGTCATTTGATTACTTAAGCAAAAATGTAAACTTCCCCTCAGGGATCCGGGAGTAACTTTGGTGTGCGTGTATGTGTGTGTGTGTACGTGTGTGTGTTGTACTCCTACCACTTCCAGTGTAGTTCATGACTCTCCTCCAAATGGTATGTTTCTTATTTACACACAACAGTCACCAAGACACCTCTGACTCATAAACATGAAACAATTATCTCATAATAAGGCAAATCAAAAATATTCATACTTTCTTTTTTTATGAATGACTCAATGAGACATCATCATAATATTTTCTGAGTAGATGCATTAATAAAAAGTAAAAGCAATAATAATTTAACATTTTCTCAATAAAAAGCAAGAGCAAGAATAATTAAAATATACCAGTTTACCCATAAACCTGAGTCATTTTCTCCTACAAATATACCTGGGTTCCATGGGGAAAAATGGCCACACACACACACACACACATTTAACAAGGAGGTACATAAATAGGGAAACCCAAGTGCCCAGGAAGCCAACAACAATAGACACTGATATTCTGGGTTTTTTTTTAGAGAACAGTATATGACACACATAACTGGATAGGACTAACAGTATCTCTCCTCTCTGACCCCTTGCTGATCAAAGCTGGTGGTCAAAATTACTTTACTAAACTCTCAGTTTGCCACTGAAGAAGTGACAATTCTTTTAGCACATAGCCATCCTTAGTAGGTTATGAAAAAAGTGTTATGTTCTTTCAGCGACAAGAATTTCACTTAAGCCATATCTGCTCAGTGCTCTAATGAACTTGCACTTCTTAAGTAATAGGTTAACCTGATCTTTCCCCAGTCAGCTCTTCAAATAGCGAGAGATTCTGCCTTGTCCAATCAGCTCTCCACAAAGTCAAACAAAGTCTTATGGGGGAGGGGGGAGATTTGAAGCCTGTATTTCTCTTAAATTAGAGGGTAGTAGAAATAATTTCTGAGAGATTTCACTCTCATCCTGTAATGACTTCAGAAAGCAGTAAATTTAGGTAGTTCTCTATACGGCAAAGAGATTTACCTCTTTTCCAATGAGCCACATAGCTCTTAGCGGACCATCACCTCTTGTCCAATAAGCAAGACTACTAGTAAACTAGCTAGAAAATCTTCCTGTTAGCTCAGTTCCTGTTATCTTCTGGATTCTGTTGTGTCTAAGCAGCTTTTCTCAGCCCCTCTTGTACCTTTTGTCCCTGTTCCTCTTACATTCAGTTTTTTTCCACTTTTCTCTTTTTTCTACTCTTCTTGGCTCTGTGACTCTGAAAGCCTCACATCAGGGCTTTCTCTAAGTGAGTAGGGAAAATGCTAATTATGGACACACATACATGTGTGTCTATGCATATATATATATATATGTATACACATAGTTATACATATACACAAGCAAAATATGGAGACTAAAACTTATTTATTAGGACAGTTTTACAATGTGGTATATTATTAACAAGATTCAGTTTTGACATGGTTCAAATTATATCTCTTGAAATATTATATAGGTATTACTTTAGTTAGTATTTGGCAAGTATCAGTCACTTAATAGTTATTTTATAATTGACATAACATTTTACTTAAAATATGGCTATGAGGCTAATCACCAAGTGCTTTTGTGATAGGGAATTATACTATAATTACAAACTGGATTTTAGGACTTGAATCAAAGTATAACAATGAAGCAATACTTTGTTTAGGATTGGAGGCAACAATCTGTTCAAAGGCATGCATGGTGAGAGAAGATGGAGTGTAGAATAAGAAGAACCCTAAATAGGTCAATGCCCTTAGAATTTTGAGTGAAACAGAGAATATTATGCAAAAAGCCTGGATGGAGGATAGAGCTGCATCATGAAGGTTGGGTTTAGGAATACCAATTAAGCAGCAGTATGAGGAATGGTGAGAACAAGGGGAGATGAGATTGAGAGAGTATTTATAAAGCCACTGAAATAATACAGATGAAAGATGATGAGGGTCTCAGTATGTTGACTCTAAGTGAAAAAAAAGAAATGGATGTGAGTGATATGGTGGTAGAATAAATGATATTTGGCAGTTGATTGGATCTGGAGAGGTTGGGGTGTTGGAAGAAGAATGAATCAAGGATGACTGAAGTTTCAAACATGAGTAATTGGAATAATGGTGGTACTTTTCATAGAAATAGGGACATTAGAAAAAAATAGTTTTTTTTTGGGGGGGAATGAAATAACTTTTTTTCATCTTTAAAAGGAGGAGGTTGGCCAAGAAAACTCAGTGGTCACTTTAAAATCTATGATCTCTAATCTTTTTTGTCTCTAAGCTTCCCACTTTGCCACATTGTCTCTCTTGATTTTATTATTTATATCATAATTTTTTCTCAGAAACCTGTGAGATAGGAAGTATATTAATTCATGATCATAGGGTTAAGAAAAACTTTAGCAACCATCTAGTCTAACTCATAATTGAAAATAAATGAATGTTGAATGAATGACTGAAAAAAAAGAAGGAAACAAGCATTTATTAGGCATCTACACATGCCTATGTATTGTAGTAAATGCTTTTCAAACATTATCTCATTAAATCCTCACAAACTCCCTGGGGTAGGTAGTGTTGTTATTCTCAATTTACAGTTAAGGAAACCAAGTATGATAAAGGTTTAAAGAGTTGCTGAGAGTCACGTAGCGTCATGGAGCTCATAAGTGTTTGAAATCAGATTTGAACTTGGTTCTTCTTGGCTCTAAATCTAGCATTCTATGTATTACATCACCTAGTTGCAAAATATGGAAAGTTCTTGGGGATTAACAGGAAGTGGGGCAGAGTCAACTGAAATCTGGGGTCAGCTAGGGAGAGTGGGCTGGTTTGCTTTTCAATTATCAATTAAGACTACTGAACCTGAGGGTAAGATTGCTAAAGCAGCAACATATCCCAATAATTTATCATCCAGCTTTTGCCCGAAGAATTCCAATGAAGGGGATGGGAAAATATTAATATGCATTTTTTTATATCTACATCTATATCTGTGTAGCACTTATTATGTGTCAGGCATTTTGGTAAGTTTTTTTTTAAAATAAATATTATTTTTGTTTATTCTCACAAAAACTTGCAAGGAAGGTATCCTTATTATCTTCATTTTGCAGTTGGGTAAACTGAGACAGATAGTGGTTATATGACTTACTGAGGGTTGCAGCTTATATTTGCCAAATTCAGGGAATCCTGACTCCTGGCCAGCACTGTACCATGCCTTCAGCTAGTTCCAATGGGGAAGCACCCATCAGTCTGTTTTTACAAATGAGGAGAATGAACTTCTGAGATTTTAAATGGCTTGTTCATAGCTCAGTTAGATATGTGAGACAAGATTAGGATTGAGGTTTCTGCTGACTTCAAGTTCCTATCCACCATACTACGCTGGCACTTCAGTTTCACATTGTTACAAACAATGTGATTTAGAAATTAATAAGTAGAGATGATTCCTCTTTTTAGAGGAAGGAGTTTGTGGAAGAAAAGGAAGAGAAAATACTAAAAGAAACATCAAAACATTAATCAATACATTATCAGAGCAATGATAAAAGCACTCTAATTTTTCCTGTCTTTATAATTTTTCAAAGGATACAAAATTATTGCTCAGTACAGGAAATGTTACATGTTTCTGTATTAAAACTGGGATCTTTCAAATTTCACAGATGAGAGAAATCTGATACGCAGTGTTTTTCAATATGCTGTGTCTTATTGGGATAGGATTTGGACTATTGAAGGATGCCAGAGCTCAGGAGGCTGCAAACTTCAGAAAAAAAGTGTTGGTGTAGGTTTTCACAGAGACACAGTCTGCATATACTTGCCTAATTTGCAAGCTCCTCAAGGGCAAAGGATTAATTTCACTTTGGCTTATTCCTGATTCCTAGCAGAGTACTTGGAACATCCTAGCATCTTAATAAATACTTGTTGATTTATAGTCTTACCAGTTCAAGTCAGAAAGTACCAAATGAGAATCTTTGTTCTCTTTCAAAGATAATTTTCACTAGGCTGGGAATGGTGACCTCTATTTTATTTCTAATCCAGAGGAATTTTTTTTTTCTCACAAAATTTGGTAGTTCATGAAAGTTCTAAATTATGGCATAGCATCCTTGCATGTACTTAGTGGACAGACTGGGTCAGATAGGAGGCCAAGGTAGCATGACTTCATATAATCCACAGGGAATCCCAATTTTGAATTGAAATAACTTGGATGTACTGTATCAGTATTCTGAACATATTATTAGATGATTCTCATAGTTTCATTAATTCTGATTAAGCCCCATGTAGGCCCTCAGACCAATGATTTACTGTCCCTTGAAGATACTTGAATATTCATTAACTTGTGAGTTATGCAACTACTTATGAATCTTGGTAATCATTTATCTGTTATAAATGTCTCCTACCCCCATTGGAGAAGAGATATCCCTACAAACTGATGCCTTAATTTCTAGCAAACCAACCATCCTTTCAAAGACTCAAATTGATATTGTCTTTGTCCGAAAGATACCCAAATTACCTCACTTATTCTATGCAATAAAAATAAGATTCAAAGCAATTTTTTGGTTTGTTATAAACAAAATAAATGCTTATACCATTTGACTTGGTATCAAATGACCTAGGTGAAAATCTTGGCTCTGCTACATGCTAATTGTGTGGTTAGTAATGACTACTTAGAGGTAAAATAAGTTTCCTCTTCTGTAAAAATGAAGGAGATAGAACTAAATAACTTAAAAATTCCCTTTCAGCTCCAAAATTCTGTGAAAAACTGAACTTGTAAAGTTTTAGCATCACAGAGATGAATATTTTTAAAAAGGGGACTGGAAAATTGTTAATGGGAAGGCTACAAGATCTCTCAGAGAAATTGTTTCTCTAAACAAGCAGATAGGATTTGCATATTCTCTCAACAATCTACCTCCACCACAGGTGTGATCAATTGATTGCCAAATCAAATTGGCAATTATTTTCAGTGACATCTGAGTAATTGCCACCATTGTGGTTCTGTGACAAATTGCAGAGTTTGTTTTGTACAATTTGTGCATCCTTTGATTTTGAAGAAGCCCTTCTCTTCAGCTTCCCTACACTAGGTAAATATTCCCTTCCCCTCTGGATATCCCGAAACCCTTGCTTCATTTCCTACTTGTCTCTGTCCTGCTACCAGATTAAAAAAAAAAAAAAAAGCCTAATACCGCTCTCATTCCCTTCTCAATCTACATTCCTATTTCTTTAGCTCTGTGGTGACAATAATGAGGAATGCAATTTAATGGCATGATTGAAATAATTCATACCCAGTCATTAATGACTGATAATAATAACTCCAAATAGGATATTTGTATTTTAAATGAAAATTCTCAAATGCATATTTAATTGGTTTAATGTATGAGGATGATACTTTTATTATTTTTTTAAAGAACTTTTGGGATGCATTTGCCTACTAAGAACATATCCATTCCCAAATGGCACATGAAGTGGGTTCACTAACTTGTTACTCCACTTCTGAAAGATTGTTGTTACTTCAGAGATGAAAGTTGGATCAAACTTCAGAGAAAGTGAAATGAACCTACAAGTTATATAGCCAGCTGTGAGGCAACTATTTAGATTTGAATATCACTTCTGTAATTCTATTACCCCTTTTTAGGCACAGAAAAAATATGGAATTTTAAATGTAACACTGCTAAATAGCAGTTTATTTAATTTTTTAAAAAAAGTGTTAGCTATTGTTATATTCCCCCCCACTTAATAGTATTTTATTTCTTTGCAATTATATGTAAAGCTAATTTTCAACATTCATTTTATAAGATTTTAAATTCCAGATTTTTTTCTCCTGCTCCTCTCCCCAATCCAAGACAGCAAATACATGTACAAGCATATTAAACATATTTCCACATTAGTCATCTTGTGAAAAAAGAATCGGAACAAAAAGTAAAAACTACAAAAAAGAAAAAAAATTAGTTTTCTTTGACCTGCAGGTAGACTCCATAGTTCTTCTCTGGATGTGAATGGCATTTTCTATCATGAGTCTTTTTGAATTCTTAGATCACTATATTGCTGAACAGGACTGTCTGTCCTAGTTGATCATCATATAATGTTGCTATTACTATGTACAAGGTTTTCTTGGTTCTGCTTATTTCACTCAGCATAACTTCATATAAGTCTTTCCACATTTTTCTGAATTTACCAGCTCATCATCTCTTATAGCACGATAAATTTCCATTAAATAATATACCACAATTGGTCAGCCATTCCCCATTTGATGGCATTCACCTCAATTTCTACTTCTTTGCCACCACAAAAAGAGTTATTACAAATATTTTTGTATATGTATGTCCTTTTCCCTTTTTTATGATCTCTTTGGGATATGGACCTAGTAGTTGTAATGCTGGATCAAAGGTTTTATAGCCTTTTGGGCATAGTTCCAAATTGCTCTTCAAAATGGTTGATCAGTTCACTATTTCACAAGCAATGCATTAGTGTTCCAATTTCCCTCCAACACTTACCATTTTACTTTTCTCTCATGTTAATGGATATTATGATAGATATAAGGTGGTACCTCAGATTTGTTTTAATTTCCATTTTACTAGTCAACAGTAATTTACAGTATTTTTTATTTCACTAAAAATAGCTTTGATTTTGTCTTAAAACTGCTTGTTCATATCCTTTGATCATTTACTGATCAAAGAACTGGAAAATGACTTGTCTTCTTATAAATTTAACTCAATTCTCTATATGTTTTAGAAATGAGGTTTTTATCAGAAATTCTGACTGTAAAAATTGTTCCTCAGCTTCTGCACTTCTTCTAATTTTGGTTGTATTGGCTTTGATTGTGCATAATCTTTTAAATTTAATGTAATCAAAATTATCCATTTTGTATTTCATGTCATTTATCTCTTGCCTTCTCCATAAATCTGATAGATAAACTCCTAAATAGCATTTTGAATAAATTTTTCATCTAGTCAATAATTCAGATTCTTCAATTTTCATGTACTTTTAAGTATTTGAAATAGAATGACACATAATTCTTGGTGAAGTTTTAAGCTATTTCAGCTTAAATGCTATAATACATACCATGGTATAATGGAAAGGGTACTAGAGTTTGGTATTTTAAGACTTGACTTTACCTCTTTCCAATCTTATGTCCCTAGCAAGTTACTTATCCACTCTGGGTTTCAGTTTTCTCACTTGCGAAATGATAATTTTTGACTTGTGTTTTTTTTTTTAAACCTTTTCCAGTTCTAATATTGTCCTCCTATTCTACTATCTCACTTTTCTTTTAAAGGATAAAGGAATGTGAATCATTTCACAATAATTATGCCACCTTAATCTCTGCTGTTATGGTTGATCAGTAAGACATGCTCATTTTAAGATGAGGAAACTGAGGCAAATGGATGATGTGACTTGCCTGGAGTCACATAGATCATAACTGTCTCAGGCTAGATTTGAATTTCCCAATATTCTATCTACTATACCACTTACATGCTCTTATCTAATCTCTGGGTGATATGATGAGATATATATATATATATATATATATATATATATATATATATATATATATATATATATATATATATATATATATATATATATATATATATATACACACACACACACACACACACATATATATTTCCCCTGAGTCTGGGGTTAAGTGACTTGCCAGGGTCACACAGCTAGGAAGTGTTAAGTGTCTGAGATTTGAACTCAGGTCCTCCTGAATTCAAGGCTGTTGCTCTATCCACTGTGCCACCTAGATGACCCTGATATGATGATATTTACTGTAAAACTAAAACATTTTCAAGCCCTTCCATCTTTACTTATATACTAAAGTAATTCCAGTTTTAAAAGTTCTTTAATTCTCACTGTTATAGTAGCTTATACTGTCACTATGTGTTAACCAATCTGATCCCAGGCCAAGCCCCATTTGGTCATCCTTTGAGTCCTGATTGACTCAGATTTAATGCAAATAGAAATCATTTCTGCTTTGCCTAAAAGCCCTGAGAGTCTTCACCTCCCAGATTCATTTAGATTTTGTGTGTGTGTGTGTGGGGGGGGTAACTAAGGGAAAGAGGAGATTCTTTCCCTCAATTGCTATCTAGCCTCAATCACTTAATGGTTGCAGCCTCAATCAACCTCATACCAGTTGAAATCCTTTTTAAAAAGGCCAAGGTCTCCCATTGCATCCAGGGCCATTTCCAGTTGTCTTGATCTATGTCTTGCCATTGGACCCAGATGACTTTGGAGGGGAAAGTGAAGCAGGTGACCTTGAACAGACCTCCCTCATTAAAATGTAATTCACTTGCCTGTCATGGCATTGTCTCTCTGATAGCATGATCCTCTTTGAGAACAAAGAACAAACAACAATAGAATATGCCTTTCTACTCAGTATACAGCAAAATCTGACCATGAAGTTACTCAGGACCAACCCTGATATTCTGTCCCTAAGTATAGTGTTCAGATTTTAGATAAGATCAGAAGATATATAAAATGACCATTAAAAAAAACACAATTTCAAAATAAAGTAGCATAATAGCTAAAGTGCTATATCTGGAGTTAGGAAGACCTGAGTTTTCACTCAACTTCAGATACTAGATGTGTAACCCTGGGTAAGTTACCCATCCTTTCTTACCCTTGATTTTCTCTTCTGTAAAATGGGGGTAATAATAGCATTTACTTTACAGAGATACTGTAGGATCAAATGAGAAAATGTGTTTAAAATATTTGGTGAATTTGAAGGCATTATATAAAGGTTAGCTATGATTTTGATCTGGAAGAAACCTTTTAAGTCACTTAAGTAGAAGGGGGAAAAAAGTGAATAACCATTTTAAAATATTGCTTGCTATTTTCCAGGCACTATGCTAAGCACTTAAAAATTTTTTTTTTTTTTAATTCATGAGGCAGAGCCAAGATGGCAGAAGAAAGGAAGGGACTCCCTGAGCCTTCCTAAATTCCTCTCCATAAAACTTTAAAATAATATTTCAAAACAAATTCTGGAGAAGCAGAAGTTACACAAACATGGGGTAAAACAATTTTCCATTCCAAGATAACTGAGAGGGTAGATAGGAAAGGTCTATCTTACTACAGGGAGAATAAGTGCTGTACAGTAATGGTCCAGCTCTGCATTCCCAGAGAATCCATCAACAAGCCTTGGGGGCAACTGAATCACCCAAAGTGACCTCTGGAGTTTTCCGCCCACATACAGTAAGAGAGTAGGAAAAGAAGTTGGGACAAGGAAGTAGGTCAGAAGAAGATTATAGAGGACCCTTTGCTGGCACTGGCTGAAGGACTCTGTTACATTATCCATATAGGGATCCTAGAAAGAGTTGTGGGGTAGTAGCTCCAGGGACAGGAAGAACACTAACACACTGAAACTCAGAACCATAGAGTAGGGTTAAATGGAAATTGTAAGAATTCACTGATCAAAAGTGAAAACTCCTAGTAATATAATATAAAAATTCCAGAGCTCCTAGGTCAAGTAAAAAATACTTCAAGTAGTTATAAAGAAGCAAATATCATGGAACCACAATAATAATATCATTTAATAGCCTCTACATTGAATTATCAGTGGGCTTGCAACATGATATTCTATAGAACAAAGGAACTAGCTTTAAAAACAAGAATCATCTTCCCAGAAAAACTGTGTATAATCCTTCAGTGGAAAAACATTTAATTAATTTCAAGCATTCTTGAACCAGAACAAAACAGAAAATCTAATTTTCAAATACAAGATTCAAAAGTACCATAAAAAAGGTAAATAAGAAAGAGAAAGCATAAGGAATTCAATAAGATTACACAGTTTACTGGGAAGACTATACTTTAAACTCTTAAGATCTTTATTATTATTATTAGGGCTGTTAAAATTATTTTATGTATATAGGGAGAAAGGACATGGATATAAGGCATCTATGATGGGATGATATCCAAAATAATAAAATGAAGGAGTGGGGAAAAAAGGATGCACTGGGAGAAGGGGAAGAATGTGAAGTAAATTACCTCACATAAAAGAGGATTGAAAGAAATTTTACAGTGGAAGGGAAGAGTAGGGGGAGGGAGAAGTATCAAGCAGCACTTCATTGAAACTGATTGAAGAGGGAATGGCATACACACTCAGTTGGCCATAGAGATCTATCTTATCTCAAAAGATAGTAAAAGGAAAATGGGAAAAGAGAAGGGAGAGCTGATGGAAGGGAGGGTAAATTGGGAGATGTGATGCAGAAACAAAACAATTTTGAGAAGGGCAGGATGAAAGGAGAAACAGGATGAAAAAAAACACAGACAGAGACAGAGACAAAGAAAAAGGAAGATAAAGGGGGGAAATAGGATGGAGGACAATACACAGTAATCATTGCTGAATGTGAATGGGATAAATTCACTACTAAAAAGGAAAAGGATAGCAGAGTGGATAAAAAACCACATTCCTACAATACATTGTTTATAAGAAACACATTTAAAGCAGAAAGGCACATCCAAAGCAAATGTAAGAGGCTGTGGGAGAATCTATTATATTTCAGTTGAAGAAAAAGAAATAAGAGGTAGCAATCATGATCTCAAAGCAAAAAATAGATTTAATTTTAAAAAATAAGGAAGAAAATTAGATCTAGCTAAAATGTGCCATAGGCAATGGAAAAAGCACAGATAAATAGAAACACCCAAATTCTTAAAGGAAAAGTCAAATGAGTTACAGAAGGAAATACTAAAACAATAATAGTGGGGGAACCTCAATTTTCCCTTCCCAGAAATAGATACATCTAACAAAAAAAAAACAAACAAGAAAAGTTGAGAAGATGAATAGAATTTTAAAAAAATTTAGATGTGATTGTTGGTGGAGTTGTGAACTGATCCAACCATTCTGGAGAACAACTTAGAACTATGCCCAAAGGGCTGTCAAACATTCCATACTTTTTGATCCAGCAGTGTCTCTATGGAGTTTTGTCCCAAAGAGATCATTAAAAAAAATAAAGGAGAAAGGACCCACATGGACAAAAAATGTTTGTAGCAGTTCTTTTTGTAGTGGCAAGGAACTAGAAACTGAGTATATGTCCATTAGTTGGGGAATAACTGGATACATTATGGTATATGAATGTTATGGAATATTATTGTTCTATAAGAAATGATCAACAGGATAATTTTAGAAAGACCTGGAGAAACTTACATGAACTGATGCTAAGTGAAGTGACTAGAACCAAGAGAACAATGTATACTGCAACAACAAGATTATGTGATGATCAACTCTTTTGGACTTGACTATTTTCAACAATGAGCTGATTCATGCCAGTTTCAATAAATTTGTGATGGAGAGAGCCATCTGCATCCAGAGAGAGGACTATGGGGACTGAATATGGATCACAACATAGTATTTTCACCATTTTTGGTTGTTGTTTGCTTGGTTTTTTCCCCTTTCTCATATTTTCATTTTAGATTTAATTTTTCTTATGCAGGATGGTAAATGTGGAAATATGTTTAGAAGAACAGCACATATTTAACATATATTGGATTACTTGCTCTCTAGAGAATGGGAGTGAGGGGAAATGAGGGAGAAAAATTTGGAACAAAAGTTTTTGCAAAGGTGAATGTTGAAAACTATCTTTGCATGTATTTTGAAAATAAAAAGCTATTATTAAAAAAGTTAGATATGATATATCTCTGGAGAAAATTGCATGGGAATAGAAAGAATATATCTTTTTTCTCAGAAGTACATGAAAGCTCCACAAAAATTAACTGTTTTAGGGCAGAAAAGTATTGAATAAAACTCAAAGTAAGAAAACCCTTGAACTAATAAATAAAACTAGGAGCTGACTTTATGGAAAAAATAATAAAATAGATAAACCAATTGTTCATTTGATTTTTAAGAAAAGAATAAAACCAAATTACTAGTATCAAAGATGAGAAAGGTGAATTTACCATCAATGGACAGAAGATAAAAGCAATTAGTACATATTTTGCCCAATTACATACCAATAAATCTGACAAAGTGAAATGGATGAATATTTGCTAAAACATAGATTGCTCAGATTAACAGAAGAGGAAATAGAATAGTTAAACAATAACTTCATCTTAGAAAAAAGGAATTGAACATATCAATGAACTCTGTAAGAAAAAATCCCTTAGATGAATTCACAAGTGACTTACTTATATTAGACATTTAAAGAATAATTAATTCTAATGGTGCATAAACTATTTGAAAAAATAGTCAAAGAAGTAGTATTCTCCTTTTAAAACACAGATATGGTTCTATTACCCAAACCAGGGAGAGTAAACTCAGAGGAAGAAAACTTTAGGCCTATTTTAAAAATGAATATTGATGCAAACATTTTCAATAAAATGCTATCAAGGAGATTACAGAAACATATAAAGAACATATAAAGAGGTAGAATTTATATCAACAATGCAGGGCTGGTGCAATACTAAGAAAAATATCAGCATAATTGATCACATTAACAATCATGCAATTATCTCGATAGATCCATAAAAAGCTTTTGATACTATACAATACTCATTTCTTTTAAAAACACTAGAGAACATAGGAATAAATAGAGTTTTCCTTAAAATGACAAGTAATATCTATATAAAACTATGGGCAAGTATCATTTGTAATGGGGATAAGCTAGAAATCTTCTCTATAAAATCAGGGATGAAACAAGGATGCTCACTATCACCATTGTTATTCAATATTGTATTAGAAGTGTTTAACTATAGTAATAAGGGAAGGAAAAGAAATCAAAGGAATTAGAATAATCAATGATTAAACACAACTCTCTTTGTAAATGCTATGATGTTACAAATACACATTCTTAGAGGAACTACTAAAAATGTAATTGAAATAATTAACAACTTCAGCAAAGTTTCAGAATATAAAATAAAGCCACAAAAATCATTAGAATTTCTATATATTATCATTTAAGTCCAGCCATGAGAAAGAGAAATTCCATTTAATATTACTATAAACAATATAAAATACGTGTGAGTCTACCTGGTGATACAAACCCAGGAACTATATGAGCACAATTCCAAAACACTTTTCACTCTAATAAAGTCAAATCTAAACAAATGAAAAAGTATTAATTGCTGTTGAATAGGCTAAATCAATATAATAGAAATGATAATTCTACCTAAATCAATTTACTTATTCACTTTCATACCAATCAAACTAATAAAAATTATTATTATTATTATTATTGCTGAAGCAATTGGGTTAAGTGACTTGCCCAGATCACATAGCTAAGAAGTGTTAAGTGTCTGAGACCAGATGTGAACTCAAGTCCTCTTGACTTTAGGTATGGCTGATACTCTGTTCACTGCGTCACCTAGTTGCTACCCAAAATTATTTTAAAGCTAGGAAAAAAATAAAATTTCTGGAAGAACAAAAGGTCAAGAATATTAAGGAAATTAATTTTTTAAAAGTGTGAATGATGTATAAAATTAAAAAGTGTTTGCACAAACAAAACTATAATGCCATCAAGATTAGAAGGAAAGCAGGATACTGGAGAGAAATCTTTCACAGCAAATTTCTCTGACAAAAGCCTAATTCCTCAAATATATAGAGAATAGGGTCAAATTTATAAAAATATGAGTCATTCTCCAATTGATAGTGGTAAAAGGTTATGAGCAGGCAGTTTTCAAATGAAATCAAAGCTATCTATAGTCAGAAAAATGCTCTAAATAACTATCAATTAGAAAAATGCATATTAAAGCAACTGAGTTACCATTTTATATCTTGATTGAAATGATGGAAAGGAAAAATGACAAATGTTAGAGGGGATTGGGAAAATTAGGATATTAATGTTGGTGTTATGCAATGATCCAACCATCTGGAGAACAATTTGAAACTATGTCTGGAGGCTTATAATTTTTTTTTTTTTTTTTTTTTTTGAGGCAATCGGGATCAAGTGACTTGCCCAGGGTCACACAGCTAGAACTTGTTAAATGTCTGAGTCCAGATTTGAACTCAGGCACTCCTGACTTTATTTAGGCTGGTGTTCTAACCACTGTTTCTCCTAGATGCCCCAATTATAAATATTCTTTGACCCAGCAATAGCACTGCCTGTATTCCAAACAAACTAAAACAAACAAACAAACAAAAACAATAAAAGGGAAAAAAACCTATGTGTACAAAATATTTATAGCAATCTTTTTTTTCTCCCCGAGCTAATTGGAGTTAAGTGACTTGCCCAGGGTCACACAGCTAGGAAGTGTTAAGTATCTGAGACAAGATTGGAACTCAGATCCTCCTAATTTCAGGTTTGGTGCTCTATCCACTGCTCCACCTACCTGCCCATATGGCAACTCTTTTTATCATTGTAATGAATTGGAAATTGGAAGGATGCCCACCAAATGGGGTATGGCTGAAAAAGTTGTGTTATGTGTTGTGATGGAATGTTATTGTGCTATAAGAAATGATTATCATAATTACATGAACTAATGCAAGTGAGCAGAATCAGACTACTACACACAGCAACAGCAATTCTATGTGATGATCAGCTGTGAATGATGAAAAAATGCTATCTACATCAAGAGAAAGAACTGATGGAGTCTGAATATAGATCAAGACATACTTTTTTTTTTTTTTGCTTTATTTTTCCACTTTTTTTTGGTTTCTTTCACATAACTAATATGGTTTTTCATGACTGCATATATATTATCTATATCAAATTTACTTGCCATTTTATCTTGGGAGGATGTGGGGAGGAATAAAAGAATTTGGAACTGAATTTTTTTTTTGAAATGAATTCTTAAAAACTGGTTTTTTTTTTACATGTTATTGGAAAAAAATTAAAAATATATTAATTCATTTGATCCTCATCACAGCTCTACTAGATAGGTGCTGTTATTAGTCTCATTTTATAATTGAGGAAATTGAGACAGACTCAATTTAAGTGCCTTTTCAGGGTCACACAAATAGTAAATTCTGAAGATGGATTTGAATTTAGATATTCCTGACTCCAGACCAGCGTTTTTTTTTTGTTTTTGTTTTTTTTGTTTTTTTTTTAATCTACTGAATTATCAACCTCCAATTACCTCCTTTTATGAATAAGGAAATGAAGTCTTACAGAAGTAAAATGTTTTGACCAGTATCACACAAGTACTAAATAGAAGAAGAATGATTTGAATTCAGGTGATCTACAGCTAGATCTAAAACTTTTTTCATTACATGACACTGCTTTTTTTTTTTTTTTTTTTTTTTTTTTTGACACTTTGTCACTCTGACTTTCAGTGCTTGAGCAAAAGCAAAAAGACCACCAAGAAGATAATAAAAAGCAGTCTATATTGAAAGCAACGCAAAAATAAAAATAATGAGGAATAATTTTATATCACAGAAGAGAAGATAAAATAAAGGGAAAAATTAAAGATAGTATTTCTTTATCATCACTATTAATATAGAAAATAATATTTGTAAACCATCTGGAATATAGTAGATGCTTACTAAAAACTTATTCCCTTCCCTTTCCTTAGCCAAAGAGGTATTTGAGAGAATATCAATAATTACTAACCTGTGCCTTTTATGCTTGAAGAATCTTTATGAAAATAATATATACATCTATGAAGAATGTCCTTTATGAAAATATGACAATGGAACAGATAAACTTTCACAAATTATTTTCCATAGCATATTACATCTTTGTAATCACACAATTGACCAAAAGATGTAAAGAATATAATATCCTGCTGTTTTACTGTTGCATACAACTCTAGAGCAAAAAAGCTTTAAAAGCTCTTCTCCAACAATAAGGCTCTAATGCATAAATGATTACAAAACTTTTTTGATATATACAACTATAGAAATGCTATTCAAGGACATTCTGACTTAATAGTTTTATTTAAGATCAAGCAAAGCATTAAGCAGGGAAATATCAACCTGCCATTGGTGCTTTCCAATATCCTAGAAGACATCCAATAGAGTTTAAATGACATGTATCCTTTGATGAGCACAGAGTCTCAGCTGAAGACATAGTCTTTTCTGATTTTGTGGTCAACACTAACCATATTGAGAATCAGCTTCATTGAGCATGTAGTTATACAAATCATAGCTGATCATCACATAGAATTACTGTTGCTGTGTATAGTAGTCTGATTCTGTTCACTTGCATTAGTTCATGTAAGTCATCCCAGCTTCAGCTAGTTTTTCCTCCTGAGAAGAGTAAATTCTGTAATCCTTTTTTAGTTGAAAGACCATCGACCACTTCAAAGTTCTTTTAGAAAGCATTAACATTTTGGAACCATAGGATGAGGAAGGCCCCTACTTTGGGAAGACCCAGATCTTAGCACCCTTTTTCCTCAGTGTTCTGTCTGTTCCTTTAAAACAACCTTTTCATTTTCAGAAGGATATTCTTTGTCACAAGGCTACCTGCAACTAGCCAATGTCCTCAGGCTTAATCTTTTTAAAAATAATATCTTAGAAATTCTGATATTAGTATTTTTGTCAATGGGGCTTGCATCTCTGTCTGAGAGTTCACACTAGCTCTGGGTAAAAATTCTTCACACATACGTGTTTAATCTCTTGTAGCTAGACTGTATCTAATTAACATCTTCTCCAGAGGTAGTCCTTAGGGCAATTGCTAACGACTTCCATGGCCAAGGGTTTCCCTATTTCTTAGTCCAAAGCCTTTTCCATTTTCCCAGCCAGACTAATCTGTGGTAGCATGGACACAAAAGTAAGTAAGGCTAGCAAAATCATTATCTTCCTCCTACTTAGGCATATTCCAGCCTCTTCTCTCCCTGGAGCCAAGATATCTTTTTTAGATTTTATCACCATTACAGAAAAAGAAGAAAAATACTTAACAAAACAAATGCTTAAGTCCCATAGACATATACAGGCACCAAAGGTTCTATCAAAGGGCATTCTTTAAAATGGCTTCCCAGCAATCCCATATTGATTGGGTGTTTCTGAGTTGGCAGTAACTGTCTTGCCCATATCCTTCTTTAGAAGAGAAGGTGGTCTGAGATGAATTTTGTTTAGAAGCTTTTGTTTGGAAACTATTAGTGAGTTTCTCATTTTACATTTAGCTATAAACTGTTAGGATTACTAAGTGAGAACTCAGGTTGTCTGGATGGTGACAAGGTGAGAATTCAGGTTTTCTGGACAATTACAAGGTGAGAACTCAGGTTGACTTGATAGAGGGGGCAAGCTCATTGGCTGGGGTGGTTCTTCCCAGAAGCCCTTGCATTATCCCACGCCCATTCTCTGGGAGGATAAAAAGAGACAGCATTGGGCGCAAAGGGCAGATCGGCCTGGAGAAGGATAAGAGCTGGAGGAGATTCAGAGCCAGGATTCAAGAAGGAAGACTCTCTGCATTACATCAGGCCTGACGGGGCTCTCTGCAGGAAGGGAAGTCACTTCTAAGGACAAGAGTTAACAGCAACTGCCTGGAGACAACGGTTCACTACAGGAAGAAGAATCTGTCTTAAGGATTTGAGTAGACACAGCAGATCTCCTCCCAGAGAGCGATCCAGCAGCTTCTGGAGACCACAGCTCGCTACATTTGGCGTCCACACGTGGGGCAAGGACTTTTGCTTATCCTGACAAGAGGAGCTAGACCAGACCTTCGCAATTTGGCGCCCGAACAGGGACAGACACAGTCCTGATTCCAGTAGAAAAGCCTCCCATCCAGATCTCAGTCTCTCTGACCCAGAACCGTGAGTAAAGAGGAAACTTTGTTAAAGATTAAGTGAGTGTGCTACTAGATAAATAAGGAACTTAACTTGTTAAGGGCTAAACCAGGAATCTCTTATAGCTGAAATGGGGCAGATGTTAGCTATATTCAATCCCTGGACCTCAGCCGACTCATCCCCAGCCCCAGAAGCAACCTCAGCTCCACCCCCATTCAGGAGTGGTACTATAGAGAGTATAATCAACATAATTGAGGAGCAGAGTTTACTTGTAACCTGGGTACAGATTGCTAAACTCTTGGCTGCATTAAGACGCACATCCCCTTGGTTCTTAGAGGAAGAAAAGATAGATGTAGATAAATGGAAGCTAGTGGGATATGAAATGAAAGAATTTCAAGCAAAAAATGGGCCTCGTTCAATTTCTGCAGAAGTATTTTATATCTACAACATAGTTCAATTAGCCTTAAACTACCAAGCAAGTTGTAGGAGAAGGAAAAGTTCTAAAAATGAACAGAGGAGGAAGTGTGAGGAAAAAAGGAAAGATCAAGATCTTTCCCTAGAGCAAGAGGATTTAAATGAGGAATTATGGTATGATTCTCTTGAAGAAGCTTCAACCCTGCCTAGAGAACAGATTATTGACAGGCCCACATCAACCCCACCTTCAGAGATGGAGGAAGAAAGAGGGGAAGAGGCAGAAACACAAACAGAATTGCCTGTGAAGAAGCCTAAGCCTATGACAAGATTAGAAAAAGCATTGGTTAAAGCTAAGAGCAGAAGGACAGGATATAAGTGATTTTATACATGCATATCCTGTGATTGAAAATACTGACTCTGTAGGTAAAAAAAGGAGAAGATATGCACCTTTAGATTTGAATAAAATTAAGGATTTGAAAAAAGGTTGTACCCTTTATGGGGCTACATCAGCTTATGTCAAAATGTTACTAGATGGTTTGTCTTATGAAGTCCTAACCCCGAATGATTGGAAATCCATAGCAAGGACATGTCTGGAACCTGGAGAAAATTTATTATGGCTTGCGGAATTTCATGAATTATGTAAAATTCAAGTCAGATGCAATTTGGAAATAGGAGTTAACACACAATTCACTTTTGAGCACTTGGCTGGTGAAGGTCGGTATGGAGAGAATTCAGAACAGACTGATTATACCATGACAATATATGAACAAATTGCAAAGGCTGCAATAAAAGCTTGGGGTGTCCTTCCTGGACAGAAAGATCGTGGAGAGGCTTTCACTAAAATACAGCAAGGTCCCAATGAACCTTTTGCAGATTTTGTGGGACGTTTGCAAACTGCTGTCAAAAGAACTATTGGAGAAAATTCAGCTACAGAAATAATGACCAGACATCTGGCTAAGGAAAATGCCAATGAGATTTGCAAAAGAATTATATGGGGATTAGACAAAGATGCTCCTTTAGAGGAGATCATAAGACGCTGTGCTACAGTGGGAACAAATGCTTTTTACACCCGGACAATGATGAATGTGGAAAGACAGGGTCCCTCCTGGCAAGGGACTTCTAGAGAAACTCGGAGATGTTTTCAATGTGGAAAAATTGGACATCTAAGAGCTCAGTGTAGGTATGGAGATACAGTGAGAAGACAGGGTGAGAGAAGACCTAAAACCCCATGTCCAAAATGCAACAGAGGACTCCATTGGGCATCAGAGTGTAGAATAATTCAGGGAAATGGGATGAGGGGCCCAGGTCCAGGGCCCCAGGCAAAAAAGACGTGGGGTATGATGGCAGCTGATGTTACACCCAAAGAACCTTTAGAAGGCCAGGACTCTGATTTAATCAACCAGCAGAAAAGCAATCACATGGCAGAAAGGGATTACCCAATCAGTCAGCCAAAAGGCAATCAGATTGCAAAAATGGATTACACTTGGGGAGAATACAGGCCTTTTAAACCCACCAGAAGGGCAGTGTCCAGTGAGAGCATCTCCACTGTCCTTAGATAATCGCCAGGTGATGTGGAGAGATCCAGAAAGTGGTGAATGGAAGGGACCAGATAGGTTAACTGCCTGGGGGAGAGGGTTTGCTTGTATTTCTTCAGCAGGAGAAGGAATCAGATGGGTGCCAACAAGTCATATTCGCCTTGTCCATCAGAGAGAGACAGAAAAAGAGAAAGGCCTCAAAATAAAGGAGAAGATCTAAGAAACATCTGACACTGAAAGAGCATGGATAATAAGAAGACTGTTAAAGAACGTTAAAACCAGCAGGAATCATTGGACTTCCTCACACAAGATGAGACTAATGGACAATGGACTTATGGACATTTATAAATTTTCAATTTATGATTATGTTATATACTTCTAGCATGTGTTATGTTACTATGTTACTATGTGCTTATGTAATTTATGTAATTATCTGTAATACTTCCCATATTGATGGATTTATGTTTCAAGGTCATGACTGTCCTATGTTCTAAATCAAAAGAAAGGGGGAGATGTTAGGATTACTAAGTGAGAACTCAGGTTGTCTGGATGGTGACAAGGTGAGAATTCAGGTTTTCTGGACAATTACAAGGTGAGAACTCAGGTTGACTTGATAGAGGGGGCAAGCTCATTGGCTGGGGTGGTTCTTCCCAGAAGCCCTTGCATTATCCCACGCCCATTCTCTGGGAGGATAAAAAGAGACAGCATTGGGCGCAAAGGGCAGATCGGCCTGGAGAAGGATAAGAGCTGGAGGAGATTCAGAGCCAGGATTCAAGAAGGAAGACTCTCTGCATTACATCAGGCCTGACGGGGCTCTCTGCAGGAAGGGAAGTCACTTCTAAGGACAAGAGTTAACAGCAACTGCCTGGAGACAACGGTTCACTACAGGAAGAAGAATCTGTCTTAAGGATTTGAGTAGACACAGCAGATCTCCTCCCAGAGAGCGATCCAGCAGCTTCTGGAGACCACAGCTCGCTACATTTGGCGTCCACACGTGGGGCAAGGACTTTTGCTTATCCTGACAAGAGGAGCTAGACCAGACCTTCGCAATAAACTGATTTGGGAGAGATTATATTTCAACTTTATTTTTCAATCATGGGAAAGGTAGATGAATACATAACCTGCAGTCAGGAAGTTTCATCTTTGTAAATTCAAATCTGGTCTCAAATGCTTACTAGCTGTATGTCCCTAGGCAAGTCATTTCACCCTGTTTGCCTCAGTTCCTCACCTATAAAAAGAACTGGAAAAGGAAATGACAAACCACTTTAATATCTTGCCAAGAAAATCCCAAATGGAGTCACAAAGCGGTAAACATGACTGAAAAGACTGAAGAACAAACAAGTTTTTTTTAAGTAAGATTTTGTTTATTGTTTTTGTTTTTTTCTAAAATGGAATAATAAAAAAATTGTTTTTACAAATAATTACCCTCAGAAAACTGTGTCATACTTTACCACAAATATCCCTGGCACTCATGAAATGAATGGATATAATCTTAGATGATTCTAAGCATGTGGTCAATAAATAGGGGACAAAAAAAAAGTTTTGAAAAAAAAATTTAAAAAGGATCTTCTCATTGATGAGTATAAATTGTCATGTTATTGAAACTATGTCCTAAGGCTATGTGAATAATTATGTTGTGATACAGACTACACCAAAGTCAGCCATTTTACTGTAATAAACTGGTTATAGGCATAACATTTCAACTCATTCAAAAACATTTTTAATACTATCTGTTTGTTGAAATTGGGGCTTCTGGGTCCAACTGTGCAACTCCTAATGGAAGGAGTTATTTTAGACTCTGAAGGAGGAATTTGCCCTAATTATTCTTATGGGAAGAGTTTAGCCATTGGCTGGCCTTCATATCACTAAAGTTTTCCCACAAAAACATGCTAATGAGGGAGTGGAAAATAATATGTCTATTCCTTGGAAATATTGAAATAAACTAGTTGAATATATTAGAGCTTATTTAGAGCTCACATTCAAAGAATCTTCCTGGATGTGATGATTTTTGAAAGTTGAGTGAAGTGGTTTGAAATAATTTGACCTTTTTGCTAACTCTGAGCAAATGAATAAACTGATAGAATTAGTGCACTTAACAGAAGGGGTCATGGATTTGAAATTCAATTTTACAAGAATGAGCTAAGTATAGAGAAACTCATCACCAGGAGACTAGCTACTTGGAGAGAAATTATTTGGTTAGGACAACCTATGAAACAAAGAAAAATGCAAAATGGCCATTAATTCTGTAAAGCCTTCTTTCTCTTCTGTAGTTTTAGAACATTTAATAATTATTATACAGGGCAGCAATGTGGTATAGTGCTGAAATAATGGAAGAACTGCATTCAAATCCAGCTGGAAATATTTAAGAGTTGTGTGATTCTGGACAAAAAGAGTAGATAAAAATGAGAAAAATGCTTCAAATATGTAAAAATATAAAAATATTTAAGAGTTGTGTGATTCTGGACAAATCATTGAAACTCTGAACTTACAGGTTTTTCTTTTCTTAGATAAAGATAATATCAGAATTTAGGGTTTTTTGGGGGAGGGGGGAGAAGGACAAGACAATTGGAGTAAAGTGACTTGCTCAGGGTCACAAAAATTATATAAAAAACTACAAATCTACTATATATAACTTATTATTCCTTTCAAATACATGGCAAAATTATTATGCATATTTCTTTTTTTTCTTCCCTCTTTTTCTCATGAATAGAGATGGTTATTCCATCCTAGAGACCAATATATATATAGCCACACATGTGTGTATGTGTGTGTATATATATATATATTTGTTTGTTTGTTTATTTATTTATTTACACATTGGACATTCCCATCTTTTCTACCACAAGGAGTGTAATGGGCCTGGAACTGATCCCCCTGTGCGGAAGGGAGCCGCCCTAATGTCAGTCATCTCCAGGATGTGGTTCTGGGTTGACTAATAGAGCTACGGTCAGTAGATGTGTGGAACTATGAGTTGCTTGGCCATATAAGGAGAAAAACGGCTAGGCATTGCTAAAGGAGCTGGCCCCCGCCCACGAAGGGAGGAATCGGGGAGGGTCCAAGAAGATTCTGTATAAAAGTAGGGAACAGCAACGGCTCGGGGAGACATTTTGGGGAGCAGACAATAAAGAACAGCTCTGCTACATGTTGGCTCTCTGTTTGCTTATTCCCCGCTCCTGTCTCCGGAGCGGGGCCGGAGACGTCCGAAGGCTGGTGGAAGCTAGAAGCGCGGTAAGCAACTTTCGGTTTCCAGTGAGACTGCAACAAGGGGTGTGGCAAAAACCCCCAACAAAGGAGAACTGCTTTAGCCATTTTAGAGCATAGGTTCTTTTCCTTTTTCTCTGATCATCTTTAGAAAGAGACCAAGATCATCTCTCCTTTTAATAATTTTGGCTTTTCTCTCAAGTTTATGGAATGACTATACCATTAGCTTTTTGAAGAATGAATATTTTATCAGTAACAAGTTCTTCACTGTTAAAATATTATTCTTTTTATTCTTCATGATGATATTGGGAATTCACCGTGTCTAGCATTTTCTGATTCTTTTCTCAAAGAAAGTATTCATGTTGCTTAGACTCCTGCACGGCCTTTCTCATTCTTACTCTTGAACAATATTTTCCAATATATTTTCCCATCCTTATACATGACCATCTTTATATTAAAATCACTAATTATCAAAGTATATGTTTATTTAATTTTGCGGGTCTTATTATGTTCTAGAATTTCTTTACTTCTTCATTCTTTGAAACAGATGTTGATTCCTAAGCTATGTCCATTTTCATAATAATCTTTTATTTTAGAATGAGCACCACAATTATCCTATGAAATTATGTCTCTTTTTGTTTTAGGATGTCCAATTAAAAATACGACTTTGAGGGTAGTTAGATGGCATGATGAATAGAATAACAGCCCTAATTTTGGAGGACCTGATTTCAAATCCAGCATTAAACATTTAATACTTACTGTGTGACCCTGAGTAAGTCACTTTACTCCAATTGTCTTGTCCTTCTCCCCCCTCCCCCAAAAAACCCTAAATTCTGATATTATCTTTATCTAAGAAAAGAAAAACCTGTAAGTTCAGAGTTTCAATGATAATGAAAAAGAGTAGATTAAAAATGAGAAAAATGCTTCAAATACGTAAAAATATAAAAAAATATATCTTTCAATTGAAATAGCTTCATCCTAATCTACTTAAATCATTCTCCAAAAGGGAAATTTTTTACAATGAAATCAGTTATAACAATTTTATACACAACTAACCAATATAGATCAATTACTATTACTAGAAGATAAAAAGAAAATTAAAAAAAGAAATTAGTTAGCCACCACTTAAACTGCTTGCCAAATAGGAAGATATTATATTGCAGGCAAGAACAATATTGATTTAGAATATAAATTTGTAAAATCTTATGGAGAATAGTGGTAAAATTGATTACTTCAATATGACAATTTTTCTAATGTTACTTATAAATGAGTTTTTCCTTTGGGAGAGCATTTATGGTTTATTCAATTTAATTTTCTGATATTAGGTTGGTTAAGAGTTCTGTTTCATGTTCCATTATAGGCATTTAATTTGAGTATATGTGTAATCACACATTTTTAAAAATTGTGGCAAAATTTTAAATTCTCATTGTTTTTATTCCTTTTTTTATTTTTTGGTCAGTTTTTTCCTGACTTTTTATTTTAAAAATCAAATCTCTTACCTTTTTGTTTTCCACATTTCATGTTTCTTCTCTAATTTTCAAGATTTCCTCTTTTGTGATTATTTTGGGTTTGTTCATTCATTGATTTTCTAGCATTAAAAATTGGGTTCTAATATTACCATTTCAGATGAGCTTATATAGAAAGTGGAAATGACAGTGAAGAAAACAAATATTAGAAAACATTGCATTATGCTCAGCATACACAGAGGATCATAATTCTTAGGTCTCTAAAATTTAGATAGATACTGAAGACATGGGGGGAATTTAAAAAAAATTATCTTTACAAAAAACAAGTGACAGAAAATACCATTCACATGTTCCACTTATATCAATTTGTGTTTGAAAAATTTAAAGCATTCCTAAAAGCTGGGGTCTTCTTGGCAATGTGCAAATGTGAAGAAAAGAATATATTGCCTATTTGATAAGAGGTGACACTTTGTAATGAAGTATTAGTTAAATATCAGTGACAAAGAATTTAAGAGTCATTTATGATCTTTTGTAATATGATTTTGAAGTTGATTTTTGGTAACAAGCCAAAGAAAGCAGAACTGACTGAGAAGGTGTCTTAACTCTTGCTTATGGAATACATCTCTAATTTAAACTTCAAGATTTTTCTATTTTTCTTGGTGGGAGACAGGGAAAGAGAAAAGGCAAAAAAAGAGAAAAACATAGAGAGATAGAAAAAATCAGAGAAGGGGAAGGAGAGAAAAGATGGGAAGCAAAAGAGAAAGGAGAAAAGGACAGAGAGGGGAAAAGGGAGGGAAAGAAAGAATAAGAGAGAGGAGAAGAGAGAGAGAGGGGAGAGGAAAGGAGAATGGGGAAAGGAAGTGAAAGCTTCTGAATATAAGACCATGGTTAAGTCTATTTGTTCAGAGATTTATCTCTGTATTTCTCCATTGTGTGGCCTTTTTAGAAACACTCATTATACATGAAATAAAAATCAAAAATTTTAAATCTGTGGACAAAACCCATTCTAAAAATACAGACAGAAAATAAGTAAGAATTAAGGAGATCAGGAAGCTCCTGAGAGTAAGCAACACCAATTCAATTGATGTAGAATTAGGAAGGAAGAAGAAAGAGAATAAATTTTCATGGTCTTAGTGTGACAGGATATTTTCTCTAGGTAGGTTAGCAATAGAAGGAATGCTTCAGCTGCTCATTATTATATTCAATTTGGGGGGTAATGGTGCTCTTTGCTTAAAACTAGTCAGTTATGAATCTGTCCCACAGAGTTCCAAAATTCATGGGTTATTCTTAGGTAATCTAACTTCTGTCTCTATGATCCATGATTCTTCAATTCCTCATTTCACCTGGGAAAAAACTATACTTCCCAATAGCCCCTTTACCAATGAGGACCTACACAAGTCTCCCTTAATCTTACTATAGCACTGACCAATTGCTCTTTGAAATCAGTTATTTCTATATCTTGTGAAACTAGCTTCAATACACATACACACTCATGTATATGTATATGTGTGTGTGTGTCTATGTATATATATATGTGTGTGTGTGTATTATATATCTATATATATCTATATATAAATCTCTCTCTCTCTCTCTCTCTCTATATATATATATATATATATATGTCAGCATTTCTTAATTAAGTACTTTGGCACTCTGGATATGAGCTTTTGATTGGAAATGGTTCTGTATTGTAACTAATGAGTCTGGAGACAGAAAACCTATATTACCTGACCTTTGCTGATTACTACATGTATAGTCATATGATTTGGGGCAAATCACTTCATTTCACTGGGTCTCAGTTTTCTCTGTAAAATGAAATGATTCTAGATGGCCTCTGAGGACTCTATATTTATGATCAGATTATATTTTGTCTTTTGCCAATACTCAACAGAGCTTCCCCATTATATCTAAGCAGCTCCTGGCCCAGTGCCTGCTTTATACTTCATCTTTACTATTTATACTGAAATATGTTCTTTGCTTATTGGCTTGTGTTTTTGAATAATTGACCTTGGGTTCTTGGCTTTTAATATTCTGCCCTGCAAATTCCATTAGTAAGTCTGTATAGTTTAAATGCTGGCACATAATAAGTGCTTAATAAATATTTGTTGCATTGAATTGGTTCTCAATTAAGGAAAATAAGGGAAAATAAATTTGAATGCAGCTATAATATGCTATATCCTTGACTCTGAAAAGAAATAGGATTGTGGATAACTCTTACTTTCTTAAGGCAATCTAATGATTTAAATGTTATTTGATTGGTTTTATCATGAGAATTCTATACCTAAACCTTTCCCCTCTCTCTTCTTTACAGAAGTGGGAGATATAGGTATGAAACACTGTGTACAATAGACTCTTTTTTAATTTTTTGGTTAGTTTTAAAGAAATAATTTGCTTTTCCCCTTTAAAAATATTTTCTTAGAGCTGACAACTCACTTAGAAAGGGGAGGAGAAAGAGCATACTGGTAAATGTAGGTAATGTAAAAACAAAAGACACCATAAAAAAGTGCAAGAAAATGAAAATAATTCAATGCTTACCATGTGCAAGGGAATCACAGGAGCACATATGACAATGGAAAAGACATTAGAGATTAGAGATTATCTAGTCCAAACCTCTAATTTGTAGGTGAGAAAGCTGATCCCTAGAGAGGTTAATTGACTTGGTCAACATCATACCACTATTAAATGGAAGAGTCAGCATCCTCTAACTTGAAATTCAGTGCTCTTTTCAAGATACCATTAAATTTAATTTGAAAACCAAGGGGCAAACAATGCAATATAGTGGGAAAAGCCTTTGATGTGGAGTCATGTCTTCTAGGGGCACAGTGAACTTGGATTTAAATCCTATCTCATACATTTACCATGTTGTATGACCTAGGCAATTCACTTAATTTTTGTCTGCCTCAGTTTCCTCAATTGAAAATTAGGGATAATAATAGCATCTGTCTCAGATTTGCAATGAGGAGTCAATGAGATAATGTGTTAAGTACCTTTCAAATCTTAAAGTATTATATAAATAGTACTAATTTTCTGATTTCAAGATTTAATATGAGACTATGAGCGAAGCTTTTAAGTTCTGTGAGCCCCATCTTCTTTCTTGACAAATGGAGATATTATTTTCGCTATGTAACATATAACATTGATTGTTGGGAGGGAAAGCTCTATTTAAATGTCTTGGATTACTAGGTTCAACACATAACAGGTGCTTAATAAACATTCATTAAATTGCATATTCAGTCTTGCCTTAGCTAAAAAAAAAAAAAAAAAAGAAAAGACCCCTCTAATATATTGATTTTATCCTTGAGATGGATTTCTTTTTGGTATATAAGGAATTTCAAAAAGTAACAGAAAAATAGGTAGAGTAGTGTAAGGGTTAAGGAATTGGTCTTGAAGCAAGAAAGGTGTTAGTTTAGGTCCTGCAATTGGCACATACTGGCTATGAGACACTAGGCATGTCACTTAAATTAATTTTTATTGTTTTAGGCAACTCTCTAAAACTATGGGTTGCAGAGAATGTGCCAAGCTCTCTTCATAGAAGTTTACTAACTTCTGGGATGACTAATTCTGGGATTTCTTGTACCAGTGAAATCACAGATTCAGGCTTTATCTTGGTGGTTAGAAACTTATTCTTTGCTATGATCCTCAAAAGCATTGTATAATTTATGGCTGTGAAATAAGCCAAGTTTTTTTTCAAAAGACAAACTTCTCTTTCTTCACCTTTTCTTACTCTAGAATAGTCCCTCCAATTATTTTTTCACCTTCCTGATAGAACAAAGTATCCAATGTCCTCAAGTTCTCTCTATAATCTATCCCCTTCTCAAAATCTACTCTCATAGAATTTAATCAAAGTATAGTGAAAATGGTAATAGACTTGGAGTGAGAAAAAGTGGGTTCAACAATTGGCTTTGCTGTTTATTACTTGTGTAATACAATTTAACTCTTTTTAATTTAATTAGGTAAAAATTTAATTCATCTCTAAAATAAAAGGGTTGGGTGTACTGATCAGTTGGGGAATAGATGAACAAATTATGGTATATAAGTGCAATGGAATACTCTTGTGCCACAAAAATTGCCAAAAGAGACAGTTTTAGAAAAACCTGGAAAGGCTTGTATGAATTGATATAGAGTAAAGTAAATAGAACCAGGAAACAATTTATACAATAAAGTAACATTGTGAGAAAAAGAAATACTTAAGAACTCTGTTCAGTATATTGACCAATCACGATTTCAGTGGATCTATAATAAAAAGTATTACCGTACACAGGGGTAATGGGATTCGGAATGAAAAATGAGATTTTGTGGTTTTGAACATTAATAATGCAAGAATTTATTTCATTTACATATGCATATTTATTATGTTTTTTGTTTTCTCTTAAATCAGGGAGGAGAAAAAAAAAAAACTTGGAAAGTAAAATAAAGTGAGAGAATTGGAATATGGTCCTTCTCTATTTCACAAGGAAATTATGAGAATTAAGTAAAGTAATCATAGCTACATAAATCTGGTTCATAAAACTAGAAGTGACTCCAGAGGTTGAGTCCCACTCATTCAGTGTACATTTATGAATATGGAGACCTAGAAAGTTTGATTAACTCAAGATCATATGGCATGTCAGGATCAGAGATGAAATTTTGATGTAGGTCCTTTGAGACTAGAGCTACTGCTTCTCAATATCAGAGATTTTATGGTATTATAGTATATAGTATATAGTATATGGTATATTATAGTATTACATGTATAGATATATGGATAAAAATCAGAAAGACCTGATTTCAATCCTACTAATACATGTCAACTATTTGCCAGGTGGAGAGCCACTTAATCTCTCAAATCCTGAGACTACTCTCTAAGACTATGAATTACAGAAGTACAGTTATTCCTTCTTGTTCCTGCAATCTGGAAAATCCAAGTAGAACTTTTTTTTTTTTTTTGAGGTTGGGGTTGTGACTTGCCCAGGGTCACATAGCTAGGAAGCCAAGTAAAACTTTTTGACCCTCCCTTCCTATCAGATAAGAAGTCTGATTATTTTTTTCTTTTTCTTTTATGGGGTATTTATAGTACCTTATTGTAAAATTCAGGTTAAGTATTTAATCATCTGCCTTGGGTAGTCTGCTGATCTTCATGTCTGATCTGCAACTTATGCAAAACTCCCCCTAGATTTCCATTTAGTTTTCATAACCAACCTGTGATATATCATAACTGCAATGGAGAAAGTCATGATGTGGAAGGGATAGCTAACCTGCACCAGTGTAGAGAGATTTCCATATTGTTGAAATCACTTTTCATGAAATGTTAAAAAAAAGTCAGGGGCTGTCAGACTCCTAGCATGAAGAGCTAAGGTCAAAGGAATTAGATGTACTACAAAATCAATAAAGTATAAAGACTATAAAGATCTGCATTAAAAAAGTAAATATGATAATCCAATCATACTCTGGCTCTTGTGAGACCATATTTAGAGTGTTGAGTGGTCACCACAGTTTAAAGAGGACAAAAATGAGTAGAGGGGGACAAATTGAATAAAGAAAGACCTTGAATCCATAAAATATGAAAATTGATCGAAGGAACTTCAATATTTAGCCTCGGAGATGGGAAGGGGGCTTGGTCATTAAAGTTGTGTTCCAGTATTTTTAGGGCCATCACATGAAGAAGGAATTAGATTTGTTCTGTTTGGCTTCTGTGATACTGTTATTTCGTTGTGAACCTTCTATATAGAGAAAACTAGCACTCCTGGAGTGTAATCAGGCAAAGATAGCTTATGATTTAGTATGTGCTCCCAAGGCTTATGCTGAGTAAATTCTAGGCAGGCCTGAGATTGTCTAGTTTTCCCGACAGGAAGCTGTACCCCTGCCAGGTGAGCTCTATGTCAGCCCAGCAGTAGCTTGAACCAACTTGGGGAATAACCGCTAGTGAAATTGAGTAAATCAGCTGAGCCAAAGACGTTTGACAGTCACACAGTTAACCCTTTCACAGGTATTTTAGGAAGTGAATAAATGAGGACATTATAATAATTAAGATTTTTTACTTTTTTATTTTTCCCCATGAGACCAAAGAAATGGGAACAGATGGGAGAGTAGTAATAGAGATGGATGTATGAAGTCACCATGAAAATAGTACCATTGAATTCAAGGTAAAATCATGTTGGAAAAGACCATATTTTATTTCCCTAAAGCATACTTATAAAATCAGATTTTTGAAAAAGAAATATTCTCTCTATTCCTGAAAAATGTAAATGCTAACATTTTTGAGAGCTCCCTTCTAGGGTTCTACTGCACATAATAAAAATTAACATGCAGGGTTTTAAGCTTGTTGATAATTTCTCCTATGATTCTCACCTACTTTATCTATCGTATTCAATTTTACTTGTGGAAAGTACTCACAAATTCTTCTGTCATATAGGCTGCAAATGCTTGAAATCCATAGATGTTCACAACCACTCATGCAGAAAAGAAATATTTAACTACAAAGATATCTTGTATTTGGGGAGCTATTTGCCAACGCATCTTCCTCTGATATTTGAAGAATATGCCAAGTGATCTGTGTATAGGAACTCTAAGGCAATGCTCCCAAACTAGCTTTCTGAATATTTAGATATTATGTTAAGTGCTTCTTGCTCTAAAGTTTGAAGATGCTGTTTTTATCAAATAAAAGCATATTGGGTGTTCTTATTTTCTGTAGGGACTTCTCAGTTTGTCTAAAGATGTACACATGAACAGTGGGTTGTAGGAGTCTAGCCTTTTGTAACAAAGTAAAAAAAAAAGATAAAGTGCATTAATTATCACTAATAATTTAACTTTTGTTAAGAGAAAGGTTAATTATAACACTTGTATGATAACAACAGGTCTTCATTACTTTGAACAAATATGAAACATTCACATTGGAACAACTACATTTGGTTTAATATGAATTGCTATTAAGGAAAGTTAAATCAATATTTCATTTTTAAAGTGAACTCTAGGTGTGCCTTTTTATAAGAAAACCTAATCTACGGAAGTACAAATAGACAAAACAGATAAATTACAGGGAGAAAACTCATATTATCAATGGATTCTTGCCTATACAAAGAGTTCCAATAGCTAATTGGTTTCCCTAACGACCTTAAGTGATGAGATAGAAATAACCACTTAGCCCCTGTGTGATCTTAAGAAAGTCATTTAACTTCTTTGGGCCTTAGTGAGTTTATTATTATAAATATTTGTTAAAGAACATTATCTATTTATCAGAACCCACTGGGGGCAAAGAAACTTATTGAGCAAGTGTTAAAAACCATTGCCAACTAAAGGTCAAAATTCACTGCATTTATAATGAATATTAATAGGGGAGAATTTTATTTATTTTAAACAATGTGTATTCAATAAATGTACTACATAAAATTAGACATACCTAAACATAAAATTGAGCATTATTCTGAAAGGGACTTTAGAAATTACCCATTTTGATTTTCCCCGTTTTAAAAATTAACTGACATTTAGAGACATTAAACAATTGCCCATCATTTGGTTATTTAGTAGCAGAGGTGGAACAACAAACCAGATCTTGTGATTTCCAGGTCAATATTCTTTTTGCAACACTGATGCCATATTGGACAGAACTCTCAGAAAGAAGTCTGGAAGAGCTGAAAAAATAATGGTAAAGTTTAAGAATTCAAATATTAATTAGTCTTTCCCTTTTCCATAGTGCTTTATAAAAAAAAAAAAAAAGATTTTTTTCCCCTCTTTTCTTTCATCCTTAGCTAGATGTCATGTGACCTCTCTAGAACTCTGTTTCTTCATTGGTGAAATAAAGGATTTGGATGAGAGGTCTTCTAAAGTCCCTTTAACATCCAAATTTATAATCCTATGAATTCTATATTCATAAATATAGGTATAGATCAAGGTTCCATTAATACCGTATTGAGTCTACTTCTTTTAGGACTTGTGACCCAAGACAAGTCATTTTTATCTCTCTGAGTCTTAGGGCCTTCATTTATATTGAAGGAATTCAATAATAATATCTGTTTTATTTAGCTTGTGAGGATCAAGTGATATCATTGTGGAGGGAAAAATATTTTGTGAACAGTTAAGTATTAGACAGATGTTACTACTGATGTATCAGGGTTTGGATGATGACATTACTAAATACTCATTTGGAAACATTAGAGAGAGATTATTTAAAAAACTGACATATTAATGTTATTGCTAATGAAAAAAGAATGTTTGAGGAAGTATTATGCTCATTAGTCTATTAGAGTAATTAGTTATTTAATTATTCTTAACATCTCCAAGTCCTATCAGGCAGGTTGAATTATGTCTATCCCAAATCTGGAGCAGAAAAGAAATAACCAGCTGAGGAAAAACTGAACTGGGACTCTGATAATAGAGGGAAAGTGGACTCTGTTTCAAAATCTATGGAGTTAAAATTGAAGGCTAGTAACTCTTCTTAGTAGTTTCCTTTCAAGTAGTCAAATAAGTCCCGGAATATTTTTCTTGCTGTCTGAAAACTTTTCCATTATCTCATACAAAATCTTGTCCTAAAATTTTCCTGGACATTGTCTCAAGGGGTGTAATGACCTTATAAGAACAATTTTTTTCTAATGTAAGTACAGGGGCAGAACCATGATGATGGAGTAGAAAAGACACTTAGCTGAGCTCTCCCAATTTGCCTTCAAATAGCTAAAATAATAATTTAAATAAAATTCTAGAGTGGCAGAGCCTACAAAAGGTCAGAATGAGACAATTTTTTCCACAGCTCAAAACAATTTAAGGGGTCAGAAAAGGAAATCTGTGTCATGAGGGTGGAGGCTGTCCCAATACCCACATGAATGATCTAGCAATAGTGGGATCAGGTAGTGGTGGGTAGAAGAAGCAGCAGTTTTGGGAAGGCTTAAAAGCCAGAGACAATAAGGGGATTAGGCAACTGTTTAGGAAGAGACTATAAGGGAGGTCTGTGCTAATCTGGATGTAGGATCAGATTCGATTTAGTAACTCCATTACCTAGAATCACTTCTGGGTCCTAGTTCAAGGACATTAAGGAGCACATTTAGTCAAGAGGGGACAGGAGCCCTGAAAGGGCAGTATCAGTTCTGATTCCAAAGGATTAGGGACCCTGAGGATTAATATCACTCCCAGTCCCTAGGGATCAAAAGCCCTAAATCGCAATATTGATTGTAATCCCAAGGAATCAGGGGCCTTTGCTGGGTATAGATTCCCCTCCCCCAAAATGTGACCACACCTCATTCCAGATCACATCATCTTGGAAGGTCTGAAAACTTTCAAAACCCTAGAACTACCTCAGAAAACAGCCTTGCTCCCAAATTCCCCAAAACCAAAAATCCCATATCCTGAAGCTTCACATACTGCCCTTCACCCCCAATGTTAGAAATGGAGCCTTTTTAACATAAAATTCAAAATTAAGTCTTAATCTGACCATGAAAAGCTTCTATGGTGACAATAAAGATAAAAATACAAATTCAAAACAGCTACAAGCAAAGCCTCAAAGTGGGAGGGAAGAGGTGTGAATTGGATACAAGCCCAACAAGAATTTATGGAAGAACTAAAAAAATGATTTGAGAATCAAATGTAAGTGGTAGAGGAAAGTTTAGGAAAGAAATGAAAACAAAAGAAGAAAATTAAACTGTTGAAGAAAGAACTCTTTAAAAAAACAAAATTGGCTAAATGGAAAAAGAGATACAAAAATTCGCTGATAAAAATAATTCCTTAAAAAGTACAGTTGGCTAAATGGAAAGTACAATGGAGGTACAAAAGTTCATTGAAGAAAATCATTCCTTAAAATTAGAATTGGGAAGAAACAATAAAACAAAGTAAAAAAGATTTAACAAAATAGAAGAAAATATGAAAAAATATTAAATATCTAATCAGAAAAACAACTGCTTTGGAAAATGGATTGAAGAGGAATAATTTGGGAATTATAGGACTACCTGAAAGCCATAATAAAAAATAGACATCGTATTTTAAGAAATTATTAAAGAAAACTGCTTTACTGATATCTTAGAATCATATGGTAAATTCTCCACCATCTGAAAGAGATCTCAAAATGAAAAATAGAAGGAATATTATATCCAAATTCTAGAGCTCCCAAATCAATAATAAAATACATCAAGCAACTAGAGAGAAGTTATTCAAATACCATGAAGCAAAGTCAAGACAAGATTTAGCAGCTACCACATTAAAGGAACAGAAGATTTGTACTATAAAAGAGAGCTGAGATTACGACCAAGAATAATGTACCCAGAAAAACTGAGAATAATCCTTTAAGAGGAAAAATGGATATTTAATTAGAGGACTTTCAAACATTTCTGATGAAATGAACAGAGCTGAATAAATAATTTGACTTTCAGATAGAAGACCCAAGAGAAGCATAAAAAGAATTATAAGAGACTCAATAAAGTAAAAGTGTTTATCTTTCTTTAAATGGGAAGATGAACATAAAACTTCTAAGAACTTAATATTTATTAAAATAATTAGAAGATTTCTACATAGAAAGAAGACATGGGAATGAGTTGATTACCTTGTGATGATATTCAAAAATGTATAGTGAGAAAAAGGATGTACTGGGAGAAGAGGGAATGTAGGGGAAGAATGAGGAAAATTATCTCACATAAAAGAGGTGCATAAGAAAGAACTTTTACACTGGAAAGGAAAATGGTGGTGGTAATGGATCAATCCTTGATTCTCACTTACATCTAATTTAATTTACAATCTGATTTAAAGAGTGATATATACAAATGTGAGTGAGTGAGAGTGTATGTGCGTTCATTTGATAATTAAAATCTATCTTACCCTGTTAGGAATTAAGGGGAGGGCTAAGGGTATAAGGTAAAAAATGAGGTATAGGATGGCAGGGAGGAGGATAGATAAAAGAAGACTGTGGTCAGAAGCAAAACAGATTTTAGAGGAGAAACAGGATAAAGAGAGAAAGATAAACAGATGAAAAAGATAAACTGGGAAAATGGAAAGTTAGTAATCATAACTGTGAATATGAATGGAATTAACTAATTTATAAAATGGAAGTGGGAAGCAGAATGGATTAGATAGCAAAATTCAACAATACATTGCTTACAAAAAACACACTTGAAAGAGAAAGATGCACACAGATTTAAAATAAATAAAATAAAAGTGCTGGAGAAGAGCTTACAATTAGAAAGATAATCACAGTCTCAGACAAAACAAAAGCAAAAATGAGCCTAATTAAAAGGGATAATTATATCTTGCCAAAAAGAACCATAGAAAATGAAGTAATATCCATACTAACCATATATGGCACCAAATAATATAGCATTCAAATTCTTTAAGGACAAATGAAATAAATTATAGGAAGAAATGGATAGTAAAATTATATTAGTCAGGGACTTCAATTTTCTCCTCTCAGAACTAGATAAATCTAACTATACAATAAACAAGAAAGAAGTCAAGGAGATAAAAATCTTTAAAAAGTTAGAAATGATTAACCTCTGTAGAAAAACTGAAAGGAAATAGAAAGGAATATATCTTTTTCTCAGCCATATAGAATACTTTCACAAAAATTAATCACATATTAGGGCATAAAAGTTTACAACTATGCACAAATAATGCAGAAAGCAGAGCATTTAAGAGCATAATGCTGAAAATTAAATTCAATAAAGAGGAAATGGAAAAGATAGAAAGTAACTTAAATCTAAATAATCTATTTCTAAAGAATGAATGGGATAAAGAACAATTCAGAGAAATAATCAATAACTTCATTAAGTAGAATGACAACAATGAGACAACATTCCAAAATTTGTGGAACCAAAGCAATACTTATGAAAAAATTTATGTCTCTAAACATATTAATCAATAAAAGAGAGAAGAAATAGCAGAATCAATTCATGCAAATAAAAATAATAAAAAAGAACAAATTTCTTAACTTTTGTTCTAAAATGTAAGCATACTGGAGAATGTTCTTTTTTTTTATTATTTAATGGTTACAGTCATGTTTGACACTATTTGGGGTTTTCTTGGCAAAGGTACTTGAGTGGTTTGCCATCTCCTATTATTTAAGAGAAAAGAAACTGAAGCAAACTGGAATAATAGTATTTGAGATCATATTTAACTTAGATCTTCCTTCTCCTTCTCCAGGCCTAGCACTCTATCCATTGAGCTACCTAGCTGCCTGGAAGTACCAAATCTTTTTCCCTCCAGAAAAGTCTTTGGGTAGATCAGAAATGCAGACCTAGAAATGAAGAGAAGAATCCTTGAAAAGGGAGAGAAAAGGCTCATAAAAGAAAGATTATATATATATATATATATATATATATATATATATATATATATATATATATATATATATATATATATATATAACTTTGCTACCTTACAATTCTGCCAAAAGATACTACTTTTAACGCATTTTATTTTTACTCATTTAAAATAAGAATTTACAAAAACATTCCACCTACTTAACTTTTCTGTTTCTATAATATTTAAATACAAAATATTCAAAGTAAATACACAAATACACAGGTGTTAAAGTTAAGTTTATTTAAGTATAACAACTTTTGTATAAAGTCAAGTTTAACAATGGGAACAATTGGAATACTTTAAATTTTACTTTATAGAGTTTAGTAGCCACCTGTTTGGCACTGTCTGGTTGCCGTAGGATTGGTTCTTGTTTTGAGGTAGCAAGAAAGGTGCTTCTGAGACCTAGATGATAAGAGAGCAAGGGTAGAATAAAGAATGACAAGAGCTCTCACAATTCAAACTGAATAAACAATGCTGTTGCATGAGACTCCAATCTCTCTAGGAATAGAGCCTTCCTACAGAAATGGGAAAGCTGGTTTGCTACCTTCTCAGCACCCTTGCCACTGTGGCCAAACCAGTTTGATAAGTTTCTATTTTTGTTTTCCTTAGGTTCATTAGCTAGGCTTCTGTGCATGCTCTCAGATTGGCTAATAGCTGGAACTGATTGACAGGTGTGACAAACTCAACTGGGGGCAGCTCTTTGTAAAGGGAATTGATTTCTCTGTAAACACAGCTGTCAGCCTTCAGGACCCTGCTTGTGTCTCCAGGCTCCACAATTTATTCTGACTTCAGGGGTGGGAAGGGGAACCTGCTTGTAGTGTTTCTGCTATCTTGATAAATTCACCTCTGAAATGTCATCAAGTCCTGAAAGAAAGAATATGCTAATCTAAGTATCTGAATTGAGTTTTGAATAGTCATAGAATTATTTTGAGTTATGGCCCAGGATTTCAAAAAGAACAAGGCATTAGAGGGTCTTTAAAAATAAAAGCAAATATTAAGACAATAATAATAATAATACTTAAAAAAAATTTGGCCAATTCAACAAATAATTACTTTGAACCTATGTCATGCACGGTATTAGGTTACTGGCAAAAAAGTAGTCACATAACAAGTTTGTATCTTTACATAAAATTTTTATTTTTATAGACTCAGACTTCTAGCTAGAAGGTACCTTATAACTCATCAAACTCTGTCTTCTTTTTATAAATAAGGAAGCTGAGACTCACAGAGATAAAGTAATTTGGCCATGGTCATGTACACAGTAAAATAAACAGAAGTAGAAATCAAGCTACATCTTGGAAATGAAATTTATCAGAGAAACTTGTGGAAAAATTTTTTCCCCTTCTAATCTTACTTGCAATATTTTTTTGGCTCAAATACTTTAACAATTTGTCTTCTGTGATCTTTATGTACTCTGTCCTAGCCATAGATCTGAGACAATTTCTTCCTTGTTCTGCTAACTTCTTTCTAATGTATCCTTTAATATCTAAATCATGCAATATTTAGAAGTTATTTTGGTGCATGGTGTGAGGTGTTGATCTAAATCTTATTTTTGTCATTCCAGTTCTGGGTTTTTGAAGTAGTTTTCATCAAATAGTGAATATTTATCTAATAGTTGTGATTTTAGGATTTACTGAATGCTAAGTTATTAGTTTCATTTTCTTCTAAATGCCATTTACTACATCAGTCCCACTGATTAGTCTCTCAGATGTTTTTTAACCAGTACTAAATTGTTTTGAAAATTGTTGTCTTATTAAGTGCTCTTGGATAGGGTGAGCGAATATAATTAAGATGACAATACTCCCTAAACTAATCTATTTATTTAGTGCTATACCAATTAGACTCCCAAGAAACTATTTTAATGACCTAGAAAAAATAACATCAAAATTCACATGGAAGAACAAAAGATCAAGAATTTCAAGGGAAGTAATGAAAAAAAAATCAAATGAAGGTGGCCTAGCTGTACCTGATCTAGAACTATAATATAAAGCAGCAGTCACCAAAACCATTTGGTATTGGCTAAGAAATAGACTAGTTGATCAGTGGAATAGGTTAGCTTCACAGGACAAGATAATGAATAAAAATAGCAATCTAGTGTTTGACAAATCCAAAAATCCCAACTTTTGGGATAAGAATTCATTATTTGACAAAAACTGCTGGGAAAACTGGAAATTAGTATGGCAGAAACTAGGCATGGACCCACACTTAACAACATATACTAAGATAAGATCAAAATGGGTCCATGATTTAGGCATAAAGAATGAAATCATAAATTAGAGGAACATAGGATAGTTTACCTCTCAGACTTGTGGAGGAGGAAGGAATTTGCGACCAAAGGAAAACTAGAGATCATTATTGATCACAAAATAGAAAATTTTGATTACAGCAAATTAAAAAGCTTTTGCACAAACAAAACTAATGCAAACAAGATTAGAAGGGAAGTAACAAATTGGGAAAACATTTTTACAGTTAAAGGTTCTGATAAAGGCCTCATCTCCAAAATATACAGAGAATTGACTCTAATTTATAAGAAATTAAGCCATTCTCCAATTGATAAATGGTCAAAGGATATGAACAGACAATTTTCAGATGATGAAATTGAAACTATTTCCACTCATATGAAAGAGAGTTCCAAATCACTGCTGATCAGAGAAATGCAAATTAAGACAACTCTGAGATACCACTACACACCTGTCAGATTGGCTAAGATGACAGGAACAAATAATGATGAATGTTGGAGGGGATATGGGAAAACTGGGACACTGATGCATTGTTGGTGGAGGTGTGAAAGAATGCCACCATTCTGGAGAGTAATCTGGAATTATGCCCCAAAAGTTATCAAACTGTGCATACCCTTTGATCCAGCAGTGCTACTACTGGGCTTATATCCCAAGGAAATACTAAAGCAGGGAAAGGGATCTGTATGTGCCAAAATGTTTGTGGCAGCCCTTTTTGTAGTGGCTAGAAACTGGAAAATGAATGGATGCCCATCAATTGGAGAATGGTTGGGTAAATTATGGTATATGAATGTTATGCAATATTATTGTTGTGTAAGAAATGACCAACAGGATGAATACAGTGAGGCTTGGAGAGACTTACATCAACTGATGCTGAGTGAAATGAGCAGAAGTAGGAGAACACTTCAACAACAATACTATATATATTCTGATGGAAGTGGATATCTTCAACATAGAGAAAAGCTAATCCAATTCCAGTTGATCAATGATGGACAGAATCAGCTACACCCAGAGAAACAACACTGGGAAATGAGTGTAAACTATTAGCATTTTTTTTGTTTTTCTCCCCAGGTTATTTTTACCTTCAGAATCCAATTCTTCCTTTGCAACAACAACAACAACAAAATTCGGTTCTGCACATATATATTGTATCTAGGATATACTATAAGATATTTAATATGTATGGGAATGCCTGCCATCTAAGGGAGGGCGTGGAGGGAAGGAAGGGAAAAATTTGGAACAGGAGTACAAGGGATAATGTTGTAAAAATTACCTATATATATGTACTGTCAAAAATGTTATAATTATAAAATTAATAAAAAAAATAAGATAAAAAAGAAAATTGCTGTCTTTTAGTATAATTTGAAATCTAATGCTATTAGGTTACTTTCTTTTCCACTTTAAAAAAAAAAAAGCTATTCCCCTTGAGATTATTTACTTTTTTCTTCAGATAAATTTTATTTTGTTTTTTTCTATTGCTCTATAAAAAATACATTTTTGATTTGCTGTGGTCCTAAATAAAAACAATGATTTAGGCAACATTATCATTTTTATCATATTGACATTCTCATGATCAGCTAATACTTTTCCAATTATTTAAGTCTGGCACCTTTATTGTATTGAATATTTTGTAATTATATTCATATAGATCTTTGTGTTTCTTAGTAAGTAGACTCCCAAGTATTTTGTATATTCTGACGTTATTCTACATGACATTTTTTCTTTTTATTCTTTTTGGACTTTGTCAGTAATATACAGACACGATGATTTATTTGGATTTATTTTACATCCCTCAACTTTGTTCAAGTTATTTCAATTAATTTATAGCAGATTCTCTAAAGTTCTCTGACTAAGCTATCATATTATCTGCAATTATTCCTCAATTATTTCTGTTTTTGTAAAAAAAAAAAACAGGAATTCAAAGAATTCTTTCCTTTAATATGAGAGATATATCTGTCTAGAACCAAGAAACAGCATTGTTTGGATAATGGGGATTGATAGACAGCCTTTCCAATAAGAACAGGAGAAAAGTGAGGGTGTCTTCTATAACCATTATTTTATAAAGCAATGGAAATGCTAGTTATAGCAATAAGACCAGAAATAATTGAATTTTGCCAAAACCTTTTTTCTGTATCTATTGATTTAATCATTTGAATTTTTTCTTCTTTTTTTTCAATGTGATCAATTAAGTATGTAGGTTTCTAAAGGTAAAAAAGAGCCCTGGATTCCTGGTATAAATCCAGATTAATGTGTAATCTTTCTGATATATTGCTCTAGCCTTAGCTAATATGTTCTTTAATTTTTTTTTTTTGTATCAGTATAAATTGCAATCCTATGAGAATGTAAACACTTCATCTTTGTCTAGTTCTTTCTCATTGCTTACATATTTATTTTTTATGTTTCTCTTGATTTTAGTATTTATGCAGTATTTCAATGTTTCTACTCAGCTTTTTGTCAGGAATTCTTAGAAATCCTTTATTTCACTAAAACCATTTAAAAATATTTTTTTGTTTCATCTTTAACCTTTTGTCATACTCTCAGCTTCTTTATATTAGTAGATACCAGTTGTATTTGATTCAAACTTTTTCCTTGGTCCTTAAAAATCTTTCATTCTGGCTCCTTATGGTATTTTTCTTTGCTCTAGAAAATTCTGGTGTATGGCTTTTACATTCCAGGGAGTTTTCTTTCTTTCTTTCTTTCTTTCTTTCTTTCTTTCTTTCTTTCTTTCTTTCTTTCTTTCTTTCTTTCTTTCTTTCTTTCTTTCTTTCTTTCTTTCTTTCTTTCTAGGAAGTAATTGGTGGATTTGTAATGCTTCGGTTTCCTTGTCTCAATTTCCCTGAATTGTTCTGCCCCAGTTTCCTTGGTGGCAACCCTCCCCCTTCCTGGACATTAGGACTGGTATAATTAGGGCTGCGGAGTTCTGGCCACTTTGGCATTCCAAAGAGTCATAAAACTCCAAATAGCTTATCTCAAATACTTGGGCATCTTCTGGCCCAGACTTTATGTCTCCTGATTGACCATGTTCTTCACTCCCAATGTTTCAGAACTTATGATCCTTTCTCCTTAGCCCCAACCTGTCAGAACTGAATTATTGTCCTGCCTGGAATTTCCACTCACCCAATGCTCTGCCTTGCCTTTGTTTCTCTGATAGCTGGAGCCCTATAAAAGTCTCTGGAATTATTAGTTTACTGCTGGATGCTTTGAAATGAGGGTCCCATCCAAGCCGTCTGGCTATCACCAGTCCAACTTCTCCACTATTAAAATATTAAAAACCTCTAATCTCTGTCTTGCCTCAGTTTCTATGCCATTGCATTTCCATCCTGTTATTTCCCCTGAGCTCTCCTTATCTAATATGTCTGGGAAGTTTTCTTTCATGATTTCCTGAAATATGTTAACCAGGATTTTTTTTAGGTTGTCAAAAGATTCTTAAATGATCTCTCCTTGATATGTTTTCTTGGCCTATCATTTCTGATAAGAATTCCCTTTATACTTTATTATTATTTTTGGATCCTTTTACTTAGTGTTATTATTTAGTATTATCTTGTGGAATCATTAACTTTTTCTTGGGTCTGTTTTAATTTTTAAGTTTGAGCTTTGTTGATGTTTTCCTAATCTATTCTATTTATAAGTGTTTACTCCATAGCTTTCATTTCTTTCCCAATTTTTTCTTCTAGTACTCTCATTTCATTTGTAAAATTATTTTTACTTAAAAACATACCTCTTGCTTAATTTCTTCTAAGGATTATAATTTATCCTGTAACAAAACTGTGGGATATGTTTTGTTTTTTTACTTTTTCTTTATAAGTTTGGGGAAGTCCTATTTCTCTTCTGGATTTGTGTCCTACTGTGAAGACAGATAGGTTGCATAACATTTAATTAGGAAGCGACTAGATTTTTAAAATGTATGGTATCTAGAATTATGTGCTGTTATTTGGCTGTTGTATTGCACATTACAGAAATAAATATCTAGGAAAACTTTTTAAATATGTTATTGTGCCAGAATTTATGAGCATAGCTTCTATTAAGAATAGTGAGAATTTTATCTAATAATCTCATACACATTAATGACAAAAACCCTACCAAATATAGAGTAAAAAAATCTTTTTGAATCTATTATTATAGGTATGCAAACATATTTTTGTCTGATGATTTTTATAATGAAACAAATTCTGGATACTAGCCATACTAGTATGACTAGATTTTAGTACTAGAATAACTCTTTATGATGGAAGACTTTTCTATTTCTTTGTTTATTCATTCTTCTAGCTTTGCTTCTTGATTTAGGATTTTGTGTTACTGCCAGGATCTATATATTTCTGGAATATATGTCATGACCTTGTTTGATTATGACTTTAATTCTTTAGTTTCTGATGCTATTTTCTCTGTGTATTAAGTTCTTTGTTCTTCAAAGATCACAGGGGTGCCTTGGGCCAATGTCTTTAAATTTTCAACAGGACCTAAAAGATCTGATATAGTTGATTGATATTTTCATGGATTTCCTAGGCTCTAGAGTCTTGTGTCTAGGTAATGTAATATATGCTCACTATATATAGCAGATAGGTGCTGGCTCTAGTCCATGGGCCAGTAACTTAGTAGGATCTATTTAGAGCAGCACTGCTGGTTTAGACCAGAGGCATAAGTTCATGATTCAGTTCTATGTTTCAGAACAATGGTACTTTTGAGGTGAGATCTGAACCTAGATCTTTCTGACTTCAAATCTAGTATCCCATCTATTGTAATTGTCTTCTCTAAAATATAACATTCTCTTGTTGGAGTTTTCTTGGGGTTCTGTGAGAGCAGCCTTTCCTTCAGTTCAAATGCAGACAGGGATTAAAGTCCAAATCCTTTATTGTCTCTTTCAAAGTCTTGTCTCCTTTCCTTCAGCCTGGTTAGCTTTCTTATAGTCCAGATCCTTTATTATCTCCTTCCTGGTGCTGGATAGCTTTCTGGAGGCCTTTCAGAACTTGGTTTCAGTGGAGAAGTGGAGGATAGCCTGCCACCACTTCTCTGTCTTCCCTCATTCTGATTCTGGCTAACTTCTCTGAGCTTATATGATCTCTTATCAAAGGTATGAATCTTGTTACAGTAAATACTAAGTACATGTACTGAACTAGAGAACTATTAAGCACCGTGCTAAATTAGATAACTATTGTCTTCATCAATTCCACTGACTTAGCACCTTGTTTCAAGTTCTGGCCCATAACAGTCTATTACACATTTTGTCTCTAAAATAAAATGAATTGTATAGAAGCTCCTATAAGAGTTGCCAGTGTTAAAAGTTGAATCTAGTTTATTGTAGGCTCACTTACGATCCAGCAATTTTTACCTAATTTAGATCTAGATATGGGTGTCAGTTATATAAAAAATAATCTAACCAAGTACAGAGAGATTTGTCACCAATATTATGGTTGCCAACTCAAGAATTTTTTGGTCATGGCAAGTCATACAGCAGATTAATTAATATTAAAATAATATTTCATCTGAGAAATGCAGACATAATATGTTATCAATCCTGATAATTCTCTTTGTCTTTCTTGTTCTGGACTTGTGAGAGTGTAGAGAATTTCAGGTGTGAAAACTTCTTCAAAAGATGCAGTTCAACAATTAGAGTTTATAACATACTTTTAGAGTTGTCTGAGAGCATTGAGAGGGTAAGTGACATGCCTAGGCTCTCACAGCTAATATTTGTCAAAAGCAAGATAGCCCTATGTCTTCCCTATTCCAAAGCTGATCTTTAAGGTTATTTCCTCTCAGTATTCCCTTGTGGGGTAAAGTATACTTTGACCTTGTTTTTATCACTGAAAATACAAGTGTAGATATAGGGAGTTCACTACAACCCAATTCTCAAGGGAAGGGCAAAGTGAAACCTAGAAGCTTTCTTTTCTTAGATTATATCTCATGGGAAAACATTGTTAGGATTTCCTGGAATAGAACAGGAAGTTTTGTCAGATTTTTATAAAATCTGTATCTGAAGAATACGAGCCTAGAACCATCAAAAGTTTTCAATGACAGAACCAAATGATTGCATGCTTCATCTTTTGTTTTACTTCAACTTAATCTTCAGCCCTAACACTTTCATGTTTAAGTCTCTGTTATGTAATTTATGTGCATCAACATCTGTAGTGTACATGACATTTATGAAAGGATTAATTAGAAAAAAGACTTTGAAAACAGCTTAAAAACATCATCATGCCCTTAGGGCATGAACAATCAGTGTTGTGGTTCAAAAATGGTGATATCTTTTAGGTGGGTTTCATTGGTGGGTTTCATTCTAAGAAGCACATAGGTCCTTCTGGAGAACATGGTGGTTTCTCTGGTTATGGGCTATTTTAAGAAGAGAATTTCCTTTTGATTTTTTTAAAGGTAATAAAATCAACAGCAGTCTTTTCAGAAATTAGTGACCTATATCCTCTAGAATCTGAAGGTGATCTTTTTATGTTTGATTGTTTGGGGTATGCTCTGCTTTATAGTGAGAAATTTGTAAAAACTTTTAAGATGTCTTCTGGAGCTTATAATTTAGTTCAAAATGAACTCATTTTCAAATGCTAGAAACTTGATTTATTTAACATATTTTTAAAAAATCAAATATTTATCATACATAAGGAGGCACCATAGCACAGCTTAGTCTCAGAGTCAGAAACATACAGATTCAAACTATGGCAAGTAGAGTTCACAGGATTACAGAGCTAGAAAGAACCTATTAAGTCTTCAAATCCAACCTCCTTATTTTTCACACGAGGAAACTAAGGTTTACAAAGGTTAAGTGACTTGGCCACAGTTTTATTAGCAGTAAGTAACTGAGTGCCCTGGGCAAATATATAACCTCTCAGTGCCTCAGGGAATACTCTAATAAAGTAAATTGTGTTATTGCTGTTCAATCAAGGGAGCTTCTCACTGGGAATTCTTTACATCCAGGAAGTAGAGTCAAATCAATAAGCTTTTGATAAAAAACAAGTTTCCTCCCCTATATTCCTTTCTATGTCTCAAATGGGAATCATTAATTGAGAATTGAAAGGTATCTCAAATATCTCAATTCTCTAAGACCCTTATTTTCATGACAAAGAAATTTACCCAAGAAGATTAAGTATTTTGTCCAAGATCACAGAGGAGTTATCTGTCCAAAATACTTTTCATCATACATAGATATTCTTAATGAAAACACAGAAATCAGATTATGCAACATAAGGAGCAATTAATTAAAAACTCCCATTAATGAAATTTGATAAACCTAAAACTTTGAAAACCAATAATCTCCTGATCATACTGACCCCATTTCACATCTACTTGTACTGTTTACTGCAGGAGCCATTCATTCATTTAACTTGCTCAGCATACAAATCCCGAATGTTAAGTTATGGATATTTAAGAAAAGCACCAGGAGGGTATTTAGGATTTCTGTGTCAGCTGAGACAAAAGTATTTGACACATCATGTCAGACTGCATTGGCTGAGGTGGTGTACCCTGCCTAAAATAATGTGATTTGAAGGCAACAGTGAAATCTGGGGGGAAAGAAAGTCTAATTTTACAAAACTACAATTAAAAAAAAAAAAAGAATACCCAGGTGTCAAAATGATTCTCAAAACTTTCTCACATCCTGCCCTCCCCATGAAGATCCAGACAGGTAATCAACTGAAAATAAATGTTATGTTACCCATTGTTTGTAGTGGATTGCAGGTAATCAGAACCCAGTAATCTGTATCCTTCCCTGTTATGTACCACATAGCATTTGTATAATTCATTTCTTCATCCATATTTCATTCTTATTAATCATCATAAATAAGTAAGTTGCATCTTTTAATGACACACGGTTGAGGAAATTGACTATGTCAGAGTGTGACAGTGCTGCACAGTCATCATTAGGGGGATTTATTATTTTTGAAAAAAAGCAAGTTAAAAGATTCGTCTCAATAGGCAAAAGTGCAATTTAGGTTTTATTGTGCAAGAACCTCAAATGGAAACAGTTCTCTGGAAACTGTTTAACATACATGCAATTCAAACAACTGTCTTTATAGGGCCTTCAGTGCATCATCTTACTACAACAAAGTTCTACGCCCATGTTATTCCTTTCAAACTTCATAGTTGGAGCACTGCGTGAATACCTTTGCCATAGGAACTCACTGAGGCAGCAAACATTCAGCTTAGGATCTTTCCTCCAAATAACAGGCTTTTGGAGAAAGCTCCTGTTGCTCCCTTCAGAAGCAATTAATGGTTTTCAATACACCTGGAGCTTATTAATTCAGGAAGACATCTTAAAGCTGCAGTTCACATTTCACTTTAGTCTGTTTAGAAACTAAATAAAAGAAGGATTTCAAGATGCTGGTGAGTCTTATTCAGTATCTCTCCACCCCCTACCTCCCCCTCCCAGTCCTAGAAGACTTTTTCTGCTTCCTTTGGCAAAGAATTCAGAAACCCCAGCCAAAGTAGCTTCAATATGCCATGCGAATATTTCATCTCACCCCAATTTAACTATTTCAGATAGGAAAACATGAAATGGTCTTTAAAGAATAGTACACATTACTTGCTTAGATGAAGTCTGGCTTCTGTGAGATTCTCTAGGGTAGTAGAATGTGTAAGAAGGCTGACATTTCTTTGAAGAGGGCTATGTGATAGTTGATTTATTGTGTTATATGGTGGGAAAGTTTACTGGCAGCTCTTACAATTTTTAAATTTAGATAATCATGAATAGCTAGAATAGTTCATTAGTACCTTTGGTAATTCTGAAACACTCTGAAAACTGATCTCTACAATTTCCAATGGCTTTTTCTTAGTATAGAGCTTAATGGAGTCTATAGCCTATAATCAGTATATATATATGCTACTTCCAGTCTCTCTTCCTTTCCAATTTATCTTCTTTAGGGCTCCCAAAATAATCTTCCCAAAACAAAGGGCTGACTCTGTAACCCCACACTGCTCAAGAATCTTTACTGGATCCTGTTGATCTTGGAGTTAAATGCAATCTTTTTAGATTGGTATTAAATCCTTCTCAATCTGCTTCATTCTGTAATATTATTACCTTTCGTCCACTCTCTTTTCTTTTTCTTAAATAATAGTTTTATTTTCAAAAGTACATGCAGGGGGCAGCTAGGTGGTGCAGTGGATAGAGCACCAGCTCTGAATTCAGGAGGACCTGAGTTCAAATCTAATCTCAGACACTTAACACTTCCTAGCTGTGTGACCCTGGGTAAGTCACTTAACCCCAGCCTTAAGGGGAAAAAAAAAAGTACATGCAAAAATAGTTCTCAACATTTACCTTTGCAAAACCTTGTGTCCCAAAATTTTCTCTCTCCTTTTCCCCTACTTCCCTTCTCTAAACTGTAAATAATCCAAATATAGTTAAACATATACAATTCTTCTAAACATTTTTCTACATTTATCATGATGCACAGGAAAAACTAGATCAAAAAGGAAAAAAATGAAAAAGAAAAACCCCCAAACAAATAAAAAAAGTGAAAAAACTTTGTTTTGATCTATTTTCAATCCCTATAATCCTCTTTTTGGATGCAGATGGCTCTTTCCATCACGAGTCTATTTGGAATCACCTCATTGTTGAAAATAGCCACATCCATCAGAGTTGATAGTCACATAATCTTGTTGCTGTGTACAATGTTCACTTAGTTCTACTCACTTCACTTAGTATCACTTTATGGCCTTTCTGAAATCATGCTGGTGACATAGTTCTACAGAACACTGGGCCTGAAGTAAGGAATATCTGAGCTCAAATCTACCCTCAGATGCTTAACTGTGTTACCCAAAGTAAATCATTTAAACTCTTGTCTACCTCAGTATTTTCATGTACAAAAATGAAGATAATAATAGAACCTACCTCATAGGGTATTGTAAAGATCTAGTGAGATAGATAATATTTGTAAAGCACTTAGCACCAGCACATATTTAACCTATGTGTGTCTGGTTTATAATAGCAATAACTTAACAAATACTTGTTTCATTTCAATGTTTCCTTCTCTATTTGTACATTGTGCACATGTGTATGAACATATACATGTACATGAATGTATAGTTCTGTGATAATTACAGAAAAGAAATGTCAGTAGGCATTCCAAAATTATGTTATTTTCCTAACATGATTATTCATATAGTTGAATGACTGAGAAAATTTTGTCTAAGAATAATATGATTTCTATTTGGCTTAAATACAGAGACTACAAAAAATGACAAATAAATTAAATAGAGGGAGCAGTGTGGACAGGACATTAATTGCTAACTGATGGTAGAACTAAGTGTTGGTCTTGCCAATCTGGAAAAAAAAATTGGAAAAAAAAGTTACTAAATTCTTTATGTCCTTTGATCCAACAATTACTCTTTGGTTTATACTTCAAGGAAGTTAATGATAGAAAGAAAAGACCCATATGTACCAAAGTACATATCAGCACTATTTGCAATAGCAAAAAAAAAACCCAAAAAAACAAAAATGTAAGAAAAATCTATGAGTCCAATGATTAGAGAATGGCTCAACAAATTGTTGTATGTTAATATAATCAGATATTATTTCTCTGAAAGAAATGACAACTACGAACAATTCAGAAAGACAGAAAGACTTGCATGAGATGATAGAGTAAAGAAAATAGAATTTTAAAAAATGATATACACAGTGACTTTAACAATGTAAATGAAAACAATGCCAAAAGGCAACAAATCTAAAGTCAAATCCAATGGGTAATGCTGGTTCCAAATGATTAAACTTAAAGTACATATCCTTCCTTTCTGGTTAAAAAAAAAAAAAAGTAAACTAAAAAAGAAAAGGAAAGTGACATGCACTTCAGTCACAATCACTCCAATAGATGGTTTTGATAATTTTTTTTTTAAATGAGAAAGTCTACAGCAAGTTGATTTGCAGGAACGTGACTAATATGTCAAAATACATATACCTGTATAATCTATAATGGATTGCTTGTAATCTTGGAGAGGGGGAAGGTGAGAGAAGGAAGGAGAAAAATTTGGAACTCAAAATCTTACAAAAATGAATGTTGAAAGCTATCTTTACATATAATTAGAAAATAAAATACTATTTAAAAAATCTCAACACCCCCAAACCAAAATATACCAATAAAAACAACCCAGGAAGAACTAACTGAAAGTTTCTATGATAAACAAAAGATAAGCCAAAAAAAAAAAAAAAAAAAAGAAATGGCACCTTTTCCTCATAATGTGAGGAAGGTACAAAGGGGTTAGCAAAGCTTTAAGAAATCAGTGTTAATTCTGTATTTAGTCAATTCATTTCCACAAGTATGAAGCATTTTGCTAGATACTGGAGATAAAAGGTAAAAATTAAACCAATAGTCCTCAATCAGAAAGAGCTTCTATTCTGTATCTGGTTATTCATAGTTAAAGAAAAGTAATGATCCCTGTTAGTTCTCTCAGAATATTTCAGAATTTTTGTGCTAAATTATTTAGTTAAATCACCCAACCCACTGGAAAAAAAAAATAAGCATTTTGCATGAATTCTTTAGAATTCATTTTTCTCCTATTGGTCAGGTAAACCTGACAAAAAGATAGACTTTACAACCAAGTCAAATAGAAGAAGTGCAGCAAATATCCAATTAATGTTCAAGGAAAAAATATTTCAGAGATCACAGAGTCTTAGAACTAAAATGAAACTTAGGAGACATCTAGTCCACCCTCTCGTTTTACAGATGAAGAAGCTTAGGGAATGACCTTTATTCCTCTTTGAATTATAATTGTTGAACTTAACCTTACCCAGACAGCTAAAAAGCGAGGAACTGATTCTGGAATACTTAGCTATCCTAAACCGTCAAAAGAATATCTTTTCTTGAGGGGGAGAGAGAGTTGATTGAGAGGTCACTATTTCTAACTGACCTAAACTATAGTAACTCCAAAAGGTTTAGTCTTCAAATCTGTACTTACAATGGATTTTATACTGAATAATGAAAAAATGGGCTTATATGCTTGAAGATGTTAATATCAACAAAATTATAAGTATTTGAAAATCTCTTACCGGGTATGATGTATGAATGTGTCAGCATGTAATTATCTGGAGCTCTGCACCTTGAAATAGCATGAATGTGAGTGCCAATGATTAGGCACCATTATACATACTGAACCTATTAAAAACATTTGATCTCAAAAAACATGTAGCAATAAATACTTCTGATCTCAAAATGTATACTAAAAGTAAATACATTTGATTTTTAAAATATATTGGCATAAATATGCTTGATCTCAAATATATTCAAATAAATATAATATTTCTCCTGCTGTATGTGGCAAAATAAAAATATGGAATGTCTTATAGATGATTGCTCCATGTTTTTTCTTTTGCTAAAATTAAATTCTCAAATGAATGATACTATAATCACCTCAGTTAAAAATGCAAATTTTTCCATCAGAATAACTTCAAATGTATACAAATCTTAATATAGTTTTAAGCTGGGAAAAGGAGCCTTAATAATACTCTAATTTAAACCTAATATTTTTAAAAGAAAGACATACAGATGCTTAATAAGTACAATGACTTGCTCAAAATCCCACCAATAAGTATGTGGTTGAAAAAGGAGGCAGTCCCTCTTTCACTATACCAGTTCAATTCCATAAAAGATATATATATATATATATATATATATATATATATATATATATATATATAAAGTACCATGTATGTACAAGGCATTCTATTAGGTGCTAGGGATAGAGAGCTAAAAAGGACCCTCTACCTACAAGGAGCCACTTGAAATGAACTGGCATCCCTTCAATTATTCTTTTTGAGGTTGGAGTTCAGAATCTGTCTAGAAATGATAGACTTGACTTTGGTAGTTGATAAGAAAGAAATTGGCCCCTAGAGTTAGCATATAAGGGTCAAGAACAATACTCCAGAGGAGAAGAAGACAAGAGAAAAATAAAGAAGTTATGATGGGGAAGCATATCATGCTCAACCTATAACCATGCAGTCAATCAGTAGAGAAAGTGTTTTTTACGTATTCAGTGCAACTTCCTAGCCTATGGCTCTCATCCCATACAGAATAGTTGCAAAGACTTTTCTGTACTACTCTTTTGTGCAAACTAAATAATCAACCAAAAGATCAAAGTTCAAAAAAGAGTTAGTGATCTATTGATCTATGAGTACTCATCCTGTTATTCCAAGGTAAACTTTATAGTGGGCAAAAACCTATCTGTGAAATGAGGTTAACCATAGCACCAAACCCAGAGTTGCTGTGAGGATCAAATGAGATAATTTTTGTATAGTGCTTATAAATCTTAATTGGGAACGCTATTTATCATCATTATCATTGTTATTATTATTGTTGTTAGGAACACAGAGTTAGGTAGGGAATACATTATGTTCTCTTCAAACAAGTGACTTGAAGGAGACCTCAAATTGCAGTTGTCCTAAGATTCCCTTCTGCTTCTTCATGTGTGTGAATAAAATAAAAATAATAATATAATTATAAGTAGTGTTTATATATTTGTCCAGTGCTTCACATACCTTAAAGAGCATGCAAATGCTATTTATTATCATTATTTTGGTTAATATTATTATCATTATTAGATATCCTCTGAGTCTGAGTTTGGCAGACATCATCTCATAGTGTGTTTAAACCAGGGAATTGAAGGAGATCCCCAAACTGCAGCCATTTCTGGGTTTCCTTCCTGCTTTTCCCTTTATGTAAGTTTAATAATAATGACGATAGCTAGTGTTGAAATAGCACTTAAAAGTTTACAAACATTTTATAAATATTTCCTTTTATCCTTACATCAACCCTATAAGTTAGCTGTTATTGTTATGCCCATTTTACAGAAGAGGAAACCGAGGCTGACAGCAGTTAGGTAACTTGCTCAGGATCACATAGCTAGACTGAATTTAATCTCTTTTTGATTCCAGGTAGAGCTTATTTTGGATACTGTATATCTTTCTATATTCTCTATCACTTAAGCCACCCTAGTATACAAAGTATCATATGTATAGGTTTACTCATATACCCATTGAATGCAGCTTCCTGACCTATCAATAAGCATTTATCTACAAGGAAGGTAGAAGAAACTAGGGGTATGCTGGTGTATGATCAATTTACTATCATACCAAATAAGTTATATATACAATAATATATCTATATCTATATCTATGATATATACATATATGTGTTTTATATATAAACATACACATGGGCATACACACACATATATATCCAACCAATATATACTTGACTAACAGTTTTCTGTTTCTGAATCTTTCCTTAGGATTGCTTTCAATTCATCTTATTAAAGTACCTTTGCCAGTCCTGTGAGATCTAGGTCTAGGTACATACTGTCAATGTAAACAGCTAATTATTTACTGTGATATATAAGAGGCTTTGGAAATACCTTCTCTACCTTCTTTTAAGATATTTTGCCTACTCAGATGCAAGTCTTTTAGTATTATTCCTTTGAGTTACACATTGACAAACGCTAAAAATACAAATCCCAGGAGGACACATATGATATTGAAACCATAGTATAAATTAGATAGCTAAATCTCTTGACTCTAAAAGACAGGGGTACCTCATAGGATCATAGAGATACAGATTTAGAGATAGAACAGAAAGAGGTCAAGGATTCCTGTTCCCTCATTTTAGAGATGAAATTGGTTAAATGATGCCCTCAGGGTCAGAGAATTAGTAAGTATTGGAGACAATATTTGAATGTAAGTCTTCCTGACTCCAAATCCAGTGCTCTATTCATTAACTCATTCTGCCATGATCAGTAGGTGACCATTGGCTCTTTGATGAGGATAGGTTAAAAAGGGAAGTGGGAAACACCAACGATAAACTTTTATCTGTTTCACAATTTTTGCCTAGTTTCACCTTCTGGAGATATTGTTAACAAAAATATCTGTGACATATTATAGGAACAATAAAGAAGGGGTTAGGAAAACCTTTGATGTGAATAGCCTGTCACTTAATAATCAAAAATCTACTACTATACATCCTTTTATTTTGCACTAAATACATGAATTCTACTAAATTGAGAAGCTAAGGAGAATTTAAAGGATAAGAAAAGAAAGAGGCAACTTGGAACTTACAACTCCTGAAAAGAACAATAAAACATTATTTTCCTTTGGACAGCTCTAGGTTTCTGCAATGTTTCCATATTTAGTATTTTCTCCCAGAGGCATTCAAAATGTTGAAGCATAATCACTATGTGTAAAGAGTCAACCTATGTTGGGACAATGGTTTAACTTTTTCTCTTGACTGAATTTCACGGTCCCCTCCTGGATTCTTTTCCTCTTGTTGGGCAAATATAAGATTGCTATCTCTCTTACTGCTGCCATCCATTTCTACTATCTAAGAGAAGTTGCACTTACCTTTTTTTAAAGTGTCAAATATTGATGGTTGTGTCTGAAAAAAAGAAAGTGCTTTAGCTGCTGTTTGGGAATGCCAATACCAACACATGAGAGCTGAATGTAGAGCTGCAATTGTATCCAAGTAGAGAAAGTGTCATGTGAACTTTAAAGGATAAATCACTGCTTTCTGTTCTTTAGGAAACCTGACAACCCTTATATTTCTTGTTGCTTGATTGCCAAGTCAACCAGTCTTGGCATTGTCATTTACCATGTCTGAAATGTGACTAATGCAGCTACCTTAAATGGCAAAATCATGGGGTCAGTGAAATATTCTTTGAGTATCAAGTGGATTATAAGTAGCTTTGAAATTTGATTTGATTTTAATACTGCCCGCCAGACAGATACCAAATGGGCATGTCTATAGCTTTATTTATCAAGGCACAGCTCCAAAAATGACCCTAATTTTAGCAACAACATAACCTATTTCATCTTTTAAGCATGCATAGGTTAGCAACCTCCACAGATTCCCTTTTCATCTCTGATAAGTTGCTTTGTCAGAATGGACTCACCATTGAGTGCATAATCATTTTAGTAGCATGGATGTAAGCGTCAAACATTGTGGGGAGGAGCATGATGTCAACTATTACTAGTTTAATGGACACTTCTGCCTGCTCTAGGCATTCATCATCTCTGTAGCAGTAGCTCAGCCAAAGGCCCAAGTTTTCTATTCTAGTCACTAGCTACAATAAACATATATCTCACAGAGATTTTATCAATGTCAGATTATAGATACAAAATTCCTCAGGCAGAAAATAATCTTTCAGGTAGTTGAGGGTTCCCCCTCCCCTTTTTTGGCATGTATATAAACAGGAGATGGAGATTTCTTTTTATGATTCCAGCTGCAGAAGGTGCTATGTCTGTGTTTTAATACTAAAGTTGTTTCTCACATTTTTTATTTCATGTTTGAAAAATTAAACAACCAGAAACGGAAACAGCACTTGAGTAGTTATTTAGTTCCAGCACTTTTTAGAACAATAAACCTGCCTCAGTGAACACAGAAACATAAACTAAGCCTATGATTAATGAAAAAAAAAAAACTATACCATACTATATCTCTACTTCCTCTTTGTATATTTATAGACTCACATTCTTAAACTTCCCCTTTTTTCTACTTTGTTTTCACTTTAAAACTGGGGTTCTGTTATGAGGTACTTGGCTCTTGCTGTCTTAAGACTTTACGAGTTTCAGCTACCCAATAATGCAAGCCAATCTCAAACTCTGGAGCCAGGCTCATGGTTTCTTCCTTCTCCCTTCCTTCCTTTCCTTCCTTCCTTCCTTCCTTCCTTCTTCCTTCCTTCTCCTTCCTTCCTCCTTCCTTCCTTCCTTCCTTCCTTCTTCCTCCTTCTTCCTTCCTTCCTTCCTTCCTTCCTTCCTTCCTCCCTTCCTTCCTTCCTTCCTTCCTTCCTTCCTTCCTTCTTCCTTCCCTTCCCTCCTTCCTTCCTTCTCCCTCCCTCCTTCCTTCCTTCCTCCTTCCTTCCTTCTTCCCTTCACTTCCTTCCTCCTCCCTCTCTCCTTCCTTCCTTCCTCCCTCCCTCCTTCCTTCCTTCTCCTTCCTTCCTCCCTCTCCCTCCCTCCTCTCTCTTCCTTCCTTCCTTCCTCCTCCCTTCTCCTTCCCTTCTTCCTTCCTCCCCCTCCCCTCCCTCTCTCCTTCCTTCCTTCCTTCCTTCCTTCCTTCCTTCCTTCCTTCCTTCCTTCCTTCCTTCCTTCCTTCCTTCCTTCCTTCCTTCCTTCCTTCCTTCCTTCCGTCCTTCCTTCCTTCCTCCTTCCCTCCTTCCTTCCTTCCTTCCCTCCTTTCTTCCTTCCTTCCCTTCCCTCCTTCCCTCCTTCCTTCCTTCCTTCCTTCCTTCCTTCCTTCCCTTCCTTCCTTCCTTCCTTCCTTCCTTCCTTCCTTCCTCCCCTCGCTCCCTCTCTCCCCTCTCTCTTCCTTCTTTCCTTCCTTCCTTCCTTCCTTCCTTCCTTCCTTCCTTCCTTTCCTTCCTTCCTTCCTTCCTTCCTTCTCTTCCTTCCTTCCTTCCTTCCCTCCCTCCTTCTGTCCCTCCCTCCCTCCCCTCCTTCATTTTCTTCTTTCTTTCTTTCTTTTCTTTCTTTCTTTCTTTCTTTCTTTCTTTCTTTCTTTCTTTCTTTCTTTCTTTCTTTCTTTTCTTTCTTTCTTTTCTTTTCTTTCTTTCTTTCTTTCTTTCTTTCTTCTTTCTTTCTTTCTTTCTTTCTTCTTTCTTTCTTTCTTTCTTTCTTTCTTTCTTTCTTTCTTTCTTTTCTTTCTTCTTTCTTTCTTTCTTCTTTCTTCCTTCTTCCTTCCTTCCTTCCTTCCTTCCTTCCTTCCTTCCTTCCTTCCTTCCTTTCTTTCTTTCTTCTTCTTTTTAATTTCCTTCTTCTTATTCTTCTGGCTTATTCCATGTTCTTTAGTCTCCCTGCAGTGATATGTAAAAAGCAAGATTTTTACATTGTTAAAAAAATATTTCCTCATGAATCATGTTGGGAAGAGAAAAATCAGAACAAAAGGGAAAAATCACAAGAGAAAAAAAAACAGAAGAAAAAGAAAAAAATATAAACATAGTATATGCTGATTTACATTTAGTCTCCATAGTTTTCTCTCTGGATGTGGATAGTGTTTTCCATCTGAAGTTTATTGGGATTGCTAAACAGCCCAAGAAGAACCAACTGTCATAGTTGATCACCGTTCAATCTTGCTGTTGCTTTGAACAATGTTTTCCTGATTGTGCTTGTTTTTGTCCAGCATCAGTTCATGTAAATCTTTCCAGGCCTTTCTGAAATCAGCCTGCTCATCATTTTTTTTTAAGAGAACAATCGTTATTCCATTGCTTTCATATATTACAAAAAAAGAAAAGAGCTACTATAAACTTTTTTTGCACATGCGGATCCTTTTCCCTCTTTTACAATTTCTTTGGGATATTCCAATTGGGATACAGACCCAGTATTGGCATTGTTGGATCAAAAGGTAAGTACAGTTTTATAGCCCTTTGCAAATGGTTCCAAATGTTCTTCAGAACATTTAGATCATTTCACAATTCTACCAACAATACATTAGTGTCCCAGTTTTTCCACATTCCCCTCCAACATTTATCATTATTTTTTCCTGTCCTCTGAGCCAATCTAAAAGGTGAGAGGTGATACCTCCAAGTTGTTTTAATTTGTATTTCTCTAATAAATAGTGATTTAGAGCATTTTTTCAACATGATTATAGATGGTTTTAATTTTTTCATCTGAAAATTAATCTGTTCATTTCCTTTGATTTATCAATTGGAGTTGATTTGTATTCTTATAAATTTGACTTAGTTCTTTTATTTATTTTAGAAATGAGATCTTTAGCAGGAACATTGGCTGTAAATTTTTTTCTCCCCCGCTTTCTGCTTCTCTTCTAAACTTGGCTGTGTGTTGGTTTTATTTATTACAAAATCTTTTTAACTTCATGTAATCAAAGTTGCCCATTTTACATTTCATAATGTGTTCTAGTTTTGATTTGGCCACAAATTCCTCTCTTTTCCAAAGGATCTGATAAGTAAACTACCCCCTTGTTCTCCTAATTTGTTTATAGTATCGCACTTTATACCTAAGTCATGTATCCATTTTGACATTATTTTGGTATGGGGTGTGAGATGCAAGTGTTTTTTTAGTTTCTAAAATATTATTTTCTAATTTTCCTAGTACTTTCTGTAAAATAATGAGTTCTTATGCCAGAAGCAGGAGTTTTGAGGTTTATTAAACACTAGATTACTGTGATTATTGATTATTGTGTCATCTCCTAGTTTCAATAGCCAAGTTCTCTTCCTTGTACCTCAGATTCAGCTCATCAGTTCCTTACTTGCTACTCCAGATCTTCTAATTAAATGACCTTACTTGCTGAAATCTTAATTCCTGTATGCCTGTTCTTCGACCTTCTCTATCTGAATGGTATAGTTGAAAGGACATTGTGGGTATCACTTGACCTCTCTCAGTCTAAACTGTCTCATCTATTAAAGGTACAGATTGAACTTTTTGGGCCTCAGAAGTATATTCCAATGTTTAAATTTGTGATCTTCTGTTTTTGTCTTGGGGGTTAGAAAATTGCGTGCTTATTTTACCCCCTGAGTTGTGTTTAGATTACCCCTTTCCCACTGAACCCCTTTTTTTTTCCCCTAAGGCAATTAGGGTTAAGTGACTCGCCCAAGGTCACACAGCTAGGAAGTATTAGGTTTCTAAGGTTAGATTTGAACTCAAGTCTTCCTGACTTCAGGGATGGTTCTCTATCCACTGAGCCACCTAGCTGCTCCTTCAACCTTATTTTCTTAAATCTTCATTGACTTCTTGCTATTTGGACTTCTAGTCATTACCATACTTAAAACACGCAGGATATTGGACCCAATTGGAGAATTTTTCTTAATAATATTTATACTTTTCCCATTTCTTCCATTCATCAATAGAGCTCTCATTTTGAGATCTATCCTCATTTTCACCATGACATCCAGCTCCTCCTTGTTAGCAACAGAGGAGATACAGTTATTGTTGAACTTGTTTATCTTCTCTAATAGCATGTTGATTCTTTGAGAAAATAGTTGTACCCAATTTACCTTTATTTCCCTCAAATGTCTAATATCTTGACAGATCCTAATCTTTATACAGATAAGCTGGGCCTTTGTCATCATATTGAAGCTTCTCTTTTTTTCTACTATCTGGCCACCTCTGATTACTGAGAAAAATTACACAAACCAAGGAAAAATATGTTCAATAAATGCTTGTTGAACAAATGAATGAACGAGCCAATTCTTCCTTTTTCAGGAAACTGTTATTTATTATTGTTTTGCACATATTATAGGAAATTTGTGGAAATGAGCCTATCTGCAAATCTTCAGATGAATGCTATCCAAATGTTCAAGAAAATATTCATTTGAATCTCTAAAGATATTAATATCAAAAGGGACAATAAAACAGATTTAACAGTTTAAGAAATAAGTTAATGAAAACATTTGTGTAGTGAATTTGAAAATAAAATAATTTTATACTGATAAACTTGCTGACCCTTTAAATGACTGAAAATTTTCAAGTCATTAGAGATAAAGTATTTTAAAACTGACTCCCATTTTAAAATTCATAAATTGACTTTATTTTATAATTAGGACCAATCTGTTTACATATTAGCTTCTTCCTAGAGTCTTTCTCTCCCTTTGCCCAGGCAAGGGCATGTCTCTTTTCTTGAAGTGGGAAGCCAGAAGAACCAGGATCTTTCCTTTCCCAAGGTCTTGCCCACATTTCCCTTCATTCAGCTTTATGTAAATGGATTTGAGCCCTGGGTTAAATTCATACATGTATACACCCATAGGCAGACAGACTCACAGATATATACACGTGTGTGTGTGTGTGTGTGTGTGTGTGTGTGTGTGTGTGTGTGTGTGTTCAGGGCTTCTATTGAGTTTAAAATAGGAGTGTAACCTATTTTAAGAATAGTTTATCAATAATTCAATACTAACCTTGGTTTTAGTTTGCTTTCATACTTTTTAAAAATCTGTATCTTCATACAGAATATTCCAGAAAATATATCTCTGCCATAAGATCAAGAAACTTGTTTTTGAATATTGCCAGTCCCTGGAAAGAATTGGGATAATTTGAATTAAAGTGTATTGTTTTAAAAATAAGTTCTAAATTTTAAAAAATAAGCCTAAAATAGGTTGAATTTAAACTAAAAATGATTAAATAAGATTTTAGTCTAATATCCTGGATTTTATGAATTGTAGGATCATGGATTTAGAGATGTAAAAGGCTGTGGAAGTAATTTTGTCTGACTCCCTCATTTTATAGCTGAGAAAATTGAGACCCAGATAGCACCTAGGCGGTTCAGTCCATAAAAAGCTGGATCTGGAGAAAAGAAAAACTGTATTCAACTGTCTCTGACAGCTTTCTAACTGTATGAACCTGAGTAACTCACTTTATCTCAGTTTCTTCAAATATAAAATGGGAATGATAATAGCATCTACTTCCAAAGACTGTTGTGAGGATCAAATGAGATAATAATTCTAAAGTGTAGCAGTGACCCAAAATATAGTAAGGTCAATATAAATGCTGGCCATTATTATTCTTATTATGTAAACATTAATTGTATTATTAATATTATTATTTCACCTGAGATAATACAAGTAGTAAATTACAGAGCTAGGAACTGAACCAAAGTCCTCAAACTCCAAATGTAGCATTCCTTCCACCATATAAACATTTTTCTTTACAAATATTCTGTTCCACAATTATGATGAATTATAGAAATGAGTAAAAAATTCCAGTTTTTATATAGTCACTAAATTAAGTATTATTTAAGGTATAATTGTGTTTTTTATTTTACTAATGCCTTTTATTTTCATATCAGTCATTTCTCAGTTATGCCCGTGTCTCATGGATATATACCTTATATAAAGTTAAGACACTGCTAGAAACAGTGAGTTCATCTGGCAGCATATGCAGCATTTTGTCTCCATAATTCCTCTTTCTCCTCCTCTATGAGGAGGAAGGAGCCTTTTTTTTTTTTCTCCAGGGAAAATCTGAATATGATTATCTTTTAGAGTTGTTTTCATTTGTAACTTTGTAGTCTTTGCATAGGTGATGCAATGGATACGGCTCTGGGCCTGGAGTCAGATCAGAATTCAAATCTTCCCTTAGACTTTTACTAGATGTATGACCTTGGCTAAGTCACTTAGCACCTACCCACATAAAACTGGAGAAGGAAATGGTAAACCATTCCATTCTTTTTGCCAAGAAAACCCTATGGACCGTTGGTATACATCATAAAGAGTCAGACATGACTGAAAGATTGAAGAACAAACAAATCTTTGCATACAATGCTCTTGGTTTGTTTACTTTACATCAGTTTATACAAGTCTTCTCATATTTCTCTGAATTCCTTGCTATTTATCATTTCTTATGATGAAATATGTGATCATATTTACATTCCACAATTTGTTCTGTCATTTTCCACGTGATGGGCACACAACTCAAATCACATAAGATGAAGAGTCATTAAAAGCACACAAAATAATCAGCTAAAAACAATCATAATTACTCAAAGAACCTTGCTTACAAAATTTTATCCATAGCATCTACTGACAAATTACACAGCATGCATATGGATGGCACAGTGTGTATGTAAAAAAGACCAAAAACATCTCTGATGTTTATATGAATATGAAGACTTTCACAATTATGTAGATCTGAGGGGTTAAAATCAGTAAAATAAAATTACCAGAGTAGATACTCTAATCTCTGGTTCAAAAAAGATAGTAGAATTATGTAAAACTTGCTGGTTTCTAAATGATACTGTATAGTGGAAGTGCCAGTATTTTGCATAATCCATGTTACTGGGCGTAGTATCTGACTAGAGACTACTGTCTCTTCCTGGTAGAGTAACTGGGCATATTTTAAAAACTGAATTCAGCATTTTAAGAAATTAGACATAATTTATTTAAACTTGGCTTCAGGAGCTAGAAAAGGCCTTAAAAATAATTTAGTTTAACTCACTCATCTTATAGACCAGAAAACTGAGCCTTGGTAATGTTAAATGATTTGTCCAAGGTCATAAGAGACAGTAAATGAACCATTAGCCCATTTTAGGTTCTTTGACTCTGCTTCCGGTGCTTTTATACCACTATGACCCACTGATTCTCTAATCTCCAAGTACTTTAATTTAAATATGTTATAGGGTAAGAATCATTAATGTAGGGAGAGGAAGATAATCAATCAAGACTTAATGGTATTCCCCACCTTATGTGCTAGAGAAACAGATCCAAATTCCTTATTCCTTGATCTTAAAGAATTCTCTTTTCTTTTCTCTCCTTTTCCTTTCTTCCTTCCTTCTTCCCTCTCTCCTTCCCTCTTTCCTTCCTTCTCTCCTTCCCTCCTTCCTTCCTTCCTTCTGCCCCTCCCTCCCTCTCTCCTTCCTTCTCTCCCTCCCTCCCTCTCTCCCTCCTTCTCTCCCTCTCACTCCTTCCTTCTTTCCTTCCTTTTCTTTTTCTTTCTTTCTTTCTTTCTTTCTTTCTTTTTTTTTTTTTGAAAGGGAAGATGATGGTTTATACCTTAAAGAACTTTGACCTCTTCATCAAGGCACTTCGTAGCCAGAAGCTAAGTTTTTGGGGACTTCTGTTTCTTCTTGCAACAGGAAAAAAGTGAAATCATTACTATATGTGGGAATAGCTTTGTGCTGTCTCTGCCTATGGCTTTGGATCTGTTTCCCTGACTTTAGGCCAAGGACTTAGGGTTCCAAGCTACTTACTTGCTTAGAGTTTAGCAGTACTGTGATCGCTATCATGCATAAATAACACAGTGGAGATGACAGTCATTCTGGATTATTCTTTGTGTATCCCTGTGTGAAAAGATTGGCTACCAAATCTCATGGGGAGGATTTTCCCCTCATAGCATGCTTTAAGAGCTTTTGAAATGTTTCACTTCTGTCTTTTGAGCATATCTTGGGGTTCTGTTAGACCATGGAATAATGCAGGGAGGTAATTTCTTTTTCCTCCTGTCCTCCCCACCCCAAAGCAAAGAAAGGAGACAATAAGCACATAGCAATGAGAAAATAAGGTTGCCAAAGTGAATTTGGATTTGGACCCATTTGGCTGCCTCTTTGGCTCTGTATTTGTTTCCCTTAGCACAAGTCAATAAAAGGTGATCCTGATAAATAGATGATTTCAACTTTTAGGGACAACCTCAAGGGTTCTGGAGTTCATGGACTTCAGAGTCATGGCTGGCTGCCTAGTGGAAAATGCTTCCTGCTACTCTTCCTCCTCTCTTCAGAGGTTGTGATGACTACAGACAGGATCATTTTGAACCCAAACTGAATATGAGTCCTGATCTGTTGGTCAGGAGATTTGGACTTTGAAAATTCAAGCAATATCCAAGGTAAATAAGAAATATATATATAAAATAAGTGTGTGTATATATAGACACAAAAAAACCATATACACATATACATATATCAGTACCATGAGCAACATTACCTCCTGGGAAAGATAATTAATGCTATAAGTCATTGTTTTTTATTCAGTGGTTATTAAGGAACTGTTATGGGTCATTTATGTTTTAAATCTTTCTTTTATGTGGGAAATAGTTTATTCTACCTGGCATCTTATACGGTGAGAACCTTTTCTTGAAGGAACTGTGCTAATTCCTTTTGGGGTGACCTTGCACAGGAACTATACTTTGTTTTAGAGTTTAGGAGAGAAAGAAATGCTCTTTATAGTTCGGTTGGGAACCTAGGACTTGGGGAAAGCCCAGAGCAAAACCCACAAGAAGACAGCCCTCCATTTCCTCCTTTTAGTGTCTACTTCCCCCTTTCCCCAAAATAAGTTTTTAATTTAGTGTTACTCACACCTACATGTGATGCTTGCACATACAACTTTTGCTTGACGCTGTCTCTACATTTTTATATTTTATTATTTTCTGTGGAGTATCCAACAATCACAGAGATAGAAAATCAGTTCAATCCAGTAGGCAAAGCATAACATAGAATCAAAAGAACCTGAATGAAGTGTAGTGTCAGAACCCTTAAAATATGTTGCAAAACACTGTATATAAACCATTTAACTTCTATGAGGTGCAATTCCATCAGGTATGAAATGGAATTGTTGCTAGACAAGCACTTTAGAAACCATAAAGTGAACATTCATTATTTGTTTTAATGGCAATTTTACAAAAGTAATACTCAAATCACCTGATTGTGAGAATTGTTGTGTCAGCCAACTTAAGTTCCTAATTTATAATGGTGTCACTTCTATACAAGATGATGACTACAGAGGAAAAGCTATTGAATATTGAGTCAGAGGACTAGGTTTTAAATCCTGTCTCTGCCATTTGCTGTTTGTGTGATCCTATGAATATCATTTAATTTTTCTGGACCTCAGGTTCCTTATTTGAAAAATGAAAGGGTTAGACCAGATGACTTGTAAGGGTCTTTCCAGTTCTAACTCTCTGATCTTTCTATCGTATGCTTATACTTAAAGTGGAGAGAGACACAACTTAAACCCCAATTTGTCCATGAGAGGCATCCTTTTAATCCTGTCCCTGTACTTCATACTCCATTGTGTAGTTAAGCCTATTTTGCATTTTTATGTCAGTAACAATAGTGTCTTACTAGGAATATTATTATTCCCATCTAACAAATGTAGAAACTGACAGAGTGGAGTAGTAGCAGAGACTAGATTTGGATTAAGAAAAGCTGAGTTTTAGCTCAGCTCTGCAATTTACTAGCTGTGTTACTTTGGGCACATCTTTCCTTTTCTCTAAATGTCTGCTTTTCCGATGGTAAAATGTAGGGATTCAACTAGGAGATTTTTTACTTCCTTTCCTGCTTTAACATTTCATAATTCTCTAGTAGACCCTCTGGGTTCACTTCTCAATTACCTCTCAAATTGATGGGGTGAGTCTCTAGGGACCACCTGAATTCTCCTTGTCTCAGAATCTAGGAACAGAGTTAGAGATGCCAGCACTATTGCTTAGAGCCTTCCAACTGATGAACTCTCCTGAATATTGATTAGCAAATTGATATCTCCTCACTTTCAATTGAGGGCAGCTAGGTAGCATAGTGGATACAGTGCCAGGCCTGGAATCAGGAAGATTCATATTATAGAGTTCAAATCCAGCCTTAGACACTTACTAGCTGTGTAAATCTGGGCAGGTCTTTTAACCTTTTTTGCCTCAGTTTCCTTATCTGTAAAATAAGCTGAAGAAGGAAATGGCAAACTCTAGTTTCTTTGTCAAGAAAACCCCAAATGGAACCACAAAGAGTTGGATATAACTGAAATGACTGAATAATATCAATTAACCAGTTGACATTAATTAGCTTGATCACATATATTAAACATATGGGAAAATATAGCAAAAAATATGGGAAAGTGTTAAAAAAATACCTCCTCACACCCTTCCCCTCCCCAAATAACAATAAAAGAAAAATAAAACAGACATAAATCTTTCCTTTGGGAGATTGTTCTCAAACTTAAGTGCTTTTTCTCCCTCTTGTTCCCCAATATGGTTTCTGGGAATCCTTTTCTCCCTTTACAGAGTCCCCACCAAGTTTACATTAAGGCAAGGCATAGTTGATGGATGAGTCACTCCCCTGAGCCAGTGAAAGAGCTTTTCATCATCATAGAGTAAACTGACTAAATACAGTCAGAGGATATTTGGGCATATTCTGCTAGGGAGGAAAGGGTGATAGATAGAAAATAGATAGATAGATAGATAGATAGATAGATAGATAGATAGATAGATGTGGGGATTCAACTAGGAGATTTTTTACTTCCTTTCCTGCTTTAACATGATTCTCTAGTAAACCCTCTGGGTTCACTTCTCAATTACCTCTCAAATTGAAGGGGTGAGTCTCCAGGGATTACCTGAATGATAGATAAATAGATAGAAAGGGCTTTTCATACACACACACACACACACACACACACACACACACACACACACACACACAGACCCAGGCTTGCCAAGTTTCCATAAATCTTGGAACTAGATAAGGTCTCATTGCAGTCTTCTGACCCTATACGGTTAAATTACTTGCTTAAGTTCACATAGCTAATATATGATAGAGCCAAGACTTCTCATTCCAATTTCCATAGCTTTTTTTTTTTTTTTTTTTTCTGGATGCAGATGGCATTTTCTCTCCAAATTCTAACGGGATTGCTTTGGATCACTGAATCACTGAGAACCAAGTATTTCATAGTTGATCATCACACATTCTTCTGTTGTTGTGTACAATATATTCCTGGTTCTGCTTCCTTCATTCCACATCTGTTTGTGCAAATCTTTCCAGGCTTTTCTATAATCAGCCTGTTCATCATTTTTTTATAGAACAATAATATTCCATTATTTTCATATGCCACAACTTATTTAGCCATTCCCCAATTGATGGGCATCTGCTCATTTCTCAATTCTTTGTTACCACAAAAAAGAGCTGCTACAAACATTTTTGCATATGGGGCCCTTTTCCCTTCTTTATGATTTCCTTGGTATCCAGACTCAGTAATGGTTCTGCTGAGTCAAAGAGTATGCATAGTTTTATAGCCCTTTGGGCATAGTTCCAGATTGCTCTCCAGAATGGATGTATCATTTCACAATTCCACCAACAATGCATTAGTGTCCCACATCCCTCCAACATTTATCATCATCTTTTCCTGTCATCTTAGCCACTCTGAGAAATTGAAATGGTATCTCAGAGTTGTTTTAATTTGCATTTCTCTGATCAATAGTGATTTAGAGCATTTTTTCCCCCCATTAAAGCAGGTGGCTTTAATTTCATCATCTGAAAATGGTCTGTTTATATCCTTTGACCATTTATCAATTGGGGAATGACTTGTATTCTTATAAATTTGACATAGTTCTTTCTTTATATATTTTTGAAATGAGACCTTATCAGAAACACTGGCTATAAAGATTTTTTTCTCTCTGTACTTCCCTTTTAATCTTGTTTCTGTTAGTTTTGTGCAAAAACTTTTTAATTTAATGTAATCATAGTTGTCCATTTTGCCTTTCATAATGTTCTCTAATTCTTCTTTGGTCATATATTCCTCTCTTCTCCAAAGATCTGACAGATAAATTATCCCTTGTTCTCCTAATTTGTTTATGGTATCCTCCTTTACGCTCAAAGCATGTATTCATTTTAATCTTATTTTGATTATGTGGTGTGAGATATAAGTCTATGCTGAGTTTCAGTCACATTATTTTCTAGTTTTCCCAGCAATTTTCGGCAAATAGTGAGTTCTTATTTCAGAAGCTAGACTTTGGGGATTTAATCAAATACTAGATTCTATAGACCTTGATTATGTTATTGAGTGTATCTAATCTATTCCACTGATCTACTACTATATTTCTTAGCCAGTAAGCTTTATAATATAGTTTTAGGCCTGGTACCGGTAAGCTGTCATCCTTTGTATTATTTTCCCATTAATTCCCTTGATATTCTTGACCTTTTGTTTTTTCTAGATGAATTTTATTATCATTTTTCTAGTTCTATAAAATAATATTTTGGCAGTTTGATTGGTATGGCATGGAATAAATAAATCTATTTAGGCAGAATTGTCATTTTTATTATATTAGATTGGTCTGCCCATGAGCAATTGATATTTTTCCAATTGTTTAAATCTGACTTTATTTGAGTAAGAAGTGTTTTGTAATTGTGTTCCTATAGTTCTTGGATTTGTCTTGGCAGATAGACACCCAAATATTTTATTTTGTCTATACTTATTTTAAATGGAATTTCTCTTTCTATGTCTTGATGGGCTTTGCCAGTAATATATAGAAATGCTGATGATTCATGTGGATGCCTTCTGATTCCAAGTCCAAGCTTTCTACTAAATTATATAGTACAGCTTTTCCACTCCATTTTCAACTCTCATTCTTTTGAATCCTTAATTTCTTTAATGTGATGTATTTGACTTTTTTTTTCCTTTTCTACTGGCAGGCTTTGATGTTTTCCAGAAAGTTGGAGTAAATGGGCTAGGATATGATAACTCTATGGATATTAGGGGTGAACCTTAGAATTGGATGCATTATTAATCTTTTGTTAAATGACATCTCCTGTGACTTGGAACTATTGTTACTGGGGTTGCCCACTAAATGTCACTGGGAGCAGACCTATGTATAATATGACATATATATATATATATATGTAATATAATAAAATAAATATAATCTTCTTCTGTAGGTTATAAAAAGATCTGTAAAGAATTTTCCCTCATTCTCTTTTGAGTGCATTCTTTGGAATTCCACCAGTTATTCCAGAACTTTCAGTAAGAGAAATATTATTTCTCTCCCTTATTCTCTTTCCTCTCCAGCAGAGAGGTAACAGGAATAACTCAGTTGCTGAAAGTATAATATTTCAGGTCTGGCTATGTTCCTTTAGAATGTAAGCTAAATGTTACACATTTTCTAAATAATTGAGTAAACATTAAACCATTTTGCTGGCAGATCTCCTAAGTGTGGAGAGTAAATACTGTGGGGAATGTTTGAAACCATCATATTATCCAAACTTCTTATTTTCAGACTATAAAATGCAATATAATAAAATCTATTACTGAGTTTCTCTACTTTTAAAGTTGAATACTATAAAAATATAAAGATCCTCATCAAATATTTTTTAACTTCTTAATCTGCTTTCACTGGGATTTTTTTCACATTGCCACCTTGAGTCCATATATACAACTTGCATATTTTACTCACTATTCTACAAAAAGCACATTTTTTTCTTATAATCAAATAGATTACAAAACAAGAAACTCAAATTCATTTAAAGGCCAGTTCCTGTTGCATACTTGAAAAAGAAGTATTTATTGTTCCCTTTAAAAAAATCTAGCACTGGATTTGTTATCAGGAGTTTTGAGTTCAAATATTGCAGCTGTCAATTACTTCTTACGTGATCTTGAAGAAGTCATTTACCCATTGTTAGATTCAACATTCTTAAGGAAGTGGCCTTTAAAATCTTGGCTAGCTCTTCATTTCGTTTCCATTTTCCTTTTCCATTTTTGATATTGAATGAATAAGTGAAAAAATATTTATTAAGCTCTTATGTACAAAATATTATGCTAAGTACTTCAGGCATAAATAGAAAGGCAGAAACAGCTCGGGTTTTAAGAAATTCTTTAAGGAGGAAGCAACACATAAAAGAGATTTCATCTACAAGTCAAGTGAAAAGGTCTCAATATTGAGGGTGCAGCAACAAAGTAGATAGTTATGTATCTTTCTTTAGTATCTTATCTTCTGATAAAATCATATTTTTAATGATGTACCATTTGATAGCCAAATATTTTCATTCCTGTGCCTTTAATAGGTATGTTTGTTGAAGAAGTAAAGAATACAGCTCCCAAAGAAGCATTTGCCAAGTTGCATTTATATAGATTTGCTTCCTTGGATTATGTCTTTGGAGGATGGACTGGAAGATTTGCCTCTTTTGCTTGGACTATAAGTAATTTATTTTTCTTCTTTTTTTAAAAAAATCAGACTAACTAGTGAAGTTATCAATTTTATTAATTTTTGTCTCCAGTTCTTAGCTGAAGAGGCTCATAACTTAATCTAAAATTAAAGATCTTTAGTTAGTTCCTATCAGCCATTGCACCTTAGAAAACAAAAGCTAAGAAAGCCAGGAGAAAACCTTGTGGATATAAAGACAAGAGTCTCTTGCAAAAAAAAATATTTAAATCATTATATCATTCAACAAGAATTTATTGTCTATTCTGTGTCTAGAATACTGTTCTAGGTGCTAGAGATATGTCCACACAAACAAAATGAAAGTTCCTATCCATGAGTACCTTATATTCATCTGATGGGATATAACATATTCAAAGACTGGAGGCAGAAGAATATCACAGGCATGAGGGACAACTTGTTCAAAGAGGGAGAGGTAGGAGATGGAATATATTTATACAGGTGATAGCTAAAAGGCCAGTGTGACTAGAAAAAAAAGTAATATCCGTGTTGCCTACCTCAAAGAGTTATTCTGAATATCAAATACAATCATGTTATATATAGTCCTTTAGCATCTTGTCATACCCGTGAGTCCCTAGAATATTAATCTCATGTTTGAGGTACTCCGTAGATCAGCACCCCCCCCCCCCCAAACCAGCTACTCATAAGCTACTCCTAATGAATTTTGAACTAATATGTTGTGTAACTGTTAAGAATAGAGTTAAGGGAAATGATATATGATCACCCCAGAATGCTAGATGGAAGTGTGACTGTGAAGGGCTTTAAATGTAAAAGAGAATAGACATTCTATAAAGGGAAGATGACAGCCAACAGAGAGCAGCATGATGACATCAACAGAGAATATCAACATCTCTTCAAATTTGGAGGTATGAATTGCCCTGGTGTGTATGCTCTCCAGATTTTGGAACTGAATGCATGGAGTACTGGTGTTTATCACTTCATGTCTACTTATCACATGTGTTCCCTACATATCTCTCTATATAAATCTCCCACATTTATGTGTACTCCAAATTTAGTTCTAATGCTTATTGTATTCCCTTGTGTTTCTATGTGTGCCACTCTGGAGCATACTGGTGCTGAGCAGTTAAATCTTCAATCTTCCCTGGAATATCTCTGGTCTTTGCTGGAAACTTTTTAGCTTATTTATCTGTGCTCTAACTGGTTTTTATGGTAGGACTTCTTTCCCCCAGTGCCCACAAACATCTGGCTATTTAAAAAAATAGTTTTCAATTGAATGATGAAACTTACTATAGTTTCTCTTTGGATTTCTTTACCCTTTTCCTTTAGTCTTTTTTATTTTTTGGATCTTTTCTAGAACAGATATATACTTTTGACATTTATGAAACAATATTGTTTGGAGGTCCTCATAATATTCTTTTCCCAATAAAAAATTTCCCCCCAAGTGATACATAGAAAAAAGAAGTTAAGAAAATATAATTTTCTGCACTTATAGTTTAGTTGCTTTGCTCAAAAGGATGCAAGTAAATTGTGGACTAATATTCATGATTGTAAATTTAGAATTGGAATCTTAGAAATCACTATAACAACACTTGCTTTAGAGATGAAGAAAGTTTAAAATGACTTTCCCAAGAGCTCACTGATAAGTGGCAGAGCTAAGATTTTACTCAGATTCTCTTACTATAAATCCAGCACTTCAGTGCACTACTCCAAGCATGAGAAAGAAAAATTACAGGTTTTGCCTTCAGTTAACTTGAAAAGGCAATCAACTGTCCCCTAACCTCCCTACTCCACCCCCAAGCTTTCTCTCAATATTCTAATTAGTCTGGTTTTGGACTATTTATCTAGGGTATTATACTGAAATAATAATACCTTACCTCTACATGACACTTTAAGCTCTTCAAAGCCTTTTCTGTACTATCTCTGACTTGATTCTGATTAAAAAAAACAACAAAGGGGCTAACTAGAAGAGGTGTTATTTCTGCTTGTTTCTTTACATAGAGTTCTTAACTCAAAATTATATGAAGAAATTAGTCTCTACACAGTTTACTGATGAACTACAAACTCTAATTTAAATAATATCTTGTTTGGGGTAGTTTTTAAGAGGAAAAAAAATCTAAGCTTCTAATTTGAAAAAAAAAATGGAAAAGTAATTCTTTCCAAGGAGTTATATCCGAGCATATAATCAGAGGGGTGTGTCCCATCATTTCTAGAAGTCTGCAAAACATGATCCTAGCTTGGAAAGAAATTTCAGAAGGACAGATGGAGTTTGGAGGGAATATAACCCACACATTGAACTAACATTTATATGGCACTTTATAGTTTTCAAAGTTTTATGTATATTATCTTATTTGAGCATCACAATGAATAAGTGTTATTATTATCTCCATTTTACAGTTGAGGGAACTGAATCTTAGGCACAGCTAATGAATGTACAGTGTAAGATTTAAAACCATTCTCCCTGACTCCATGTTTCATGCTCTATCCAAAATGTCACTAATGAGGGTCTACGAAGTGGAAATAAAAAATTTGCATGAGAGCTTCCTTAGGGTGGGAGCCTCAAGAATTCAAGTCAAGCCTATAAATTACTTTTTAAAAACTAACTAGAGAACAGCTTTTAAAAAAAAAATCCTTTCCAGGACCCATATGTGCAAAAATGTTTGTGACAGCCCTTTTTGTAATGGCTAGAAACTGGAAACTACGTGGATGCCCATCAATTGGAGAATGGCTGAATAAATTATGGTATATTAATATTATGGAATATTATTGTTCTATAAGAAATGATCAGCAGGATGATTTTAGAGAGACTTGGGGAGACCTACATGAACTGATGCTAAGTGAAATGAGCAGAATCAGGAGATCATTGTACATGGCAACAACAAGATTATACAATGATCAATTCTGATGGGAAGTACCTCTTTCCAACAATGAGATGATTGAGATTAGTTCCAATAATCTTGTGATGAAGTGAGCCGTCTACACCCAGAGAGAGGACTGTGGGAACTGAGTGTGGACCACAACATAGCAATTTCACTCTTTCTGTTGTTATTTGCTTGCATTTTGTTTTCTTTCTCAGTTTTTTCCTTCTTGATCTTATTTTTCTTGTGCAGCAAGATAACTGTATAAATATGTGTATATATATATATATATATGTATGTTGGATTTAACATATATTTTAACATATTTAACATGTATTGTGTTACCTGCCATATGGGGAGGTGGGGAAGGAGGGGAAACACAAGGTTTTGCAAGGCTAATGTTGAAAAATTACCCATGCATATGTTTTTAAAATAAAAAGCTTTAATAAAAACAAAATAAAACAAAAAATTTAAAAATCCTTTCCAACACTTTCTTCATAAGAATTGATATTCATATAGCACTTTTAAATTTGCACTTCATCATGACAAATATTTTATTACATGAAACTTCTAACAATCATATAAAGTATGCTAAAGTATCATTATTCCCATTTTGTAGATAAGGAAATTGAGACTCAGTGAAATTAAATGGCTTGCTTTTGAATACAAATGTAGTAAGGGTGAAAGACAGGATTCCAAGTTTGGAATTAGATCCATCATGCAATCATTGATTCTTCCCTTCCCCTCACCCACTTTTATCCCATTTTGAATGATTACCAGATAGCAGTAGGTATTGATAACATATAAAAGTGCAGTCCCTGTGTTGTGATTCAATTATGCCATACATAGTGTTGCGGACTTTTGCAAGTTGTTATGCCCTCATTGGCTTCTGCTATACTGGATTGATGGTAGAAGTGTGCCAGCTATACCTGCTGGTGCCAGTTTGTCAAATCTTGAGTATATTTACACCTCAGAAATTCCCAATCATTACAAATCAGTTCTTAATTTATTGTTTTGTTGACAGTCTAATCTTAAAATATTAATAATGGGAATTAAATTTAAAAGTATTTGAGGCATAATTAACTACTTAACACAGTTGGCCAATCTAATTTTAGGAACAACTTCCCCAAAATGATTAGTATTACTCTTACATGCTAAATTTGGTCATTCAGTCAGAATAATTTTTGAATAAATCATAATACATATAATGCTTTTGTTCTAAGATTATAGTGAATAAAGCTTGATTTTTGCATGGTCAATCTAGGTAGTTCCCCCAATCAGCTCCAATTTAGGTCTCCTAGACTTCTTTTTTAGTATTGATTAATCCAGACCAACTATTTTCATCATGTTGTTCTCCTTCATATACCTATTATTATATTTGTGGGACTATAACATCAGGAATTAAGTACCCTATTTAATATATAATGTACAAAAATCTATGGGAAATTCAGTATAATACTTGGAGTGATTTAATGAAACAACAACAATAACAACTATTCTACAGACTGTGAGCAAGTTTCCTGTGTTAGAATTATTAAACCATGAAATATTTTGTAAAGGAAGCTGTGAAAAATAGTTCATTTTACTCATTTGAAATAAAACTAGAGAAAGCATTAAAAATTATACTAGAAAAAAACAAACAATTCTACTCTGGCAATTGGATTTATTATGTGTCCTAAAATGCTGAAAAAGAATTCTATCAATAAAACATGGTTTGGTGAAGGATTTAGTTGGAAACATTTTGTTCCTTTAAATAATATTTGTCTTTCTCAAAACATTTGTTGTAAATATTTCAAATACTATCTTCCAACTCTCTACCTTTCAACTGACCTCCAAAAAAGCATCTTTAATTTGGACAGCAGAAAATACTGTGCATTAAACATGTTACCTTTAGAATTTTATAGGCTTCTCAGCTGAATTTCAGGATCTATTAACAGACTTCAGTCTCAGTTGCCAATTTTTTAAATAACTAGAAAATTGACAAATAAAATGATCAGTAATTTATGGGAGGAACCTCATGAGAAGTAGCTGGCTAGAGCTTTTAAAAATAATACAAATGATCTTGCATTATTGTATACATGTAGTTCTCTCTTTCTCTGTGGGCCTCTCTTGCACCCAGCTACAAGAAGAAATGAGAGGAGAATCTTTACTTCCTTAGTGAGGTAATAACCTCCAACTTGAAGTAAGAAAGCAGAAGCAAGCTTAAGCCAGATAAGGTTGGAGATCCCTGTCAAAACAAGACAGTCGAGACCAAGAACACCATTTGCCATGAGAATTTTGTTCTCCTGAGTATCCCTGCATCCTCACTCCATTTCTCATGAGTCTGAGATCTAGAGTTTTGTATTTGGCCAACTGAGTTGTTTTGTTTATTGCATTTTTTTCCATTTCGCAAATTCTGTTTTTCAACAAATTGGTATCTTTTTCATATCTATTTTGTAAGAAGTTAATATGCTTTTTCCATTTCATCAAATTTATTTTGTAGGCAGTTATAGGCTTTTCCCATTTCATCAAATCTATTTTAAGGAGTTTTCTTCAAATAATTTCTGTTTTTCCTTTTCTATACCTTCTTGCAAAGATCTCATTTTCTTTCCCCATTTTTCTTCTCTCTTTTAAGATCATTTTTGAGAACTTCCAAGAAAGCTTTGTAAAATGGGAACCAGCTCATATGTCCATTTGGGGCTTCATCTGGAGTTGAATTGCCTTTAGGAACCTCAGGGTTTAAGGTCTGTTTTCTCTCTCCATAAAAGTTGTCTATGGCCAGATCCCTTTTTGTATTTTTGCTCATTTTTTAAAGGTTGAGATCTGCTCTTTTAAGACAAAGGGGTGACAGCTGCTTTTGCCCTGGGGCCAGTATTTCTGACTGACTTCCAGTGCTGGATAATTGTGGTTGCATGGCTTTCAATTTGCCTTTTGTATTAACTTTTGGGGTTTTACAGAAAATCTGCTAACCACTTGCTTGCAACTAGGACAGAGTAGCCTAAGAGTCTCACAGAAGATTCCCCACTGTGTCCATGGAATGCTGTGGCTCCCCACCCCAGCTCTTGCCATGGACTCCCTACACTGTGGTCTGGACTTGGCAGACTGTCCCTCTGCCTGATTGAAACAGACCTGTTCTGAAGTTCTTCCAACATATTTTCTTCTGGATATGTGTTGTACTCCAAATACTTATGGGTTCTGTCACTCTAAAACCAGTTCAGAGGCTTAATCTGCTGTTGTTTTGAGATGAGGTCAGAAGAGGTCACAGAAAGCTAGGTCTGTTTTCTGCCATATTTGCTCTGCCCCCCCCCCTCCACTTCCCACCTAGAGTTTCTTTAAGAGTTTTGCCTCTTACTCTTAGCCAAAACACAGCAGCATTGGCTACTCTGTCCTGGTTCAGAAGCCACTGGATCAGCAGATTCTCTGTGAGACCTTCAACACAACTATAAAAGGCAAATAGAAAACCCTTGAACCCCAATATAATGCAGGACTTGGCCATGCCAACCTAGCATGAGAGGGAGTTCAGCAGTAAGAGCCCCAGAACAGCATGAAGTTGCTGTTGTTTGTAGAGAAAGCTTGGGACAATGTCTCCTTTGCCTTAAGAGCAGATCTCAACTTTTAAAAATGTGCAAAAAACCAAAAGGAGCTCTGACCATAGATAGTTTTTATGGAGACAGAGAACAGATCTCAAACCCTAAGGACATTAAAGGCAAAACATCTCCAGATGAAGCCTCAAAGAGTAATATAAATTGGTCTCTTTCTTACAAAGCTTTCTTAGAATTCAAAATTTTAATATAGAGTTAGAAGAAAAATGGGGAAAGGAAATGACAGCTCTTGAAAAGGAAACAGAATTTATCTGAAGAAAACCATTCTTTAAATAATAGTTTTGGCAAAATGGAAAATGAAATTAACTCCTTGAAAAACAAAATTTCTGAAATCCAGTGAACAAAATAATTCATTTAAAAATTCAATTGGTCAAATGTAAAAGGAGATAAAAAACCAACTGAAGAAAATAATTCACTAAAAATTAGAATTGAACAAATGGAAGCAAATATCTCAATGAGACATCAAGAATTAGTCAAACAAAACAAAAAAAAATGAAAAAAATAGAAGAAAATGTAAATTACATCATCAGAAAAACAACTGATCTGGAAAATAGATCCAGGAGTATGTAGAGGGGGGGAACTCTGAAAAGGTATACTTGAATTAAGGACAGCATGGTGCTTATGGTGATGTAATGGTTGAGTGTGCTCAGTATGTTGTAGTGATGTAATCATACTGATTTATTTAAGGGAGTCTCAGACACAGAAGGCTCTCTTAGCCACAAACACAGAGAAGACTTTAGGATCCAGATTCCAGATTCTGGACTCCATATTTGGCCAGTCTTATGGTGGCTGTCCTGTCTCCTTCACTCCTCCACTAAGACCAAGGATTCGAGCTGATCCCAAGGTCCACCAGAGTCCAGACATTACACAGGAGAGAAAATCTAAGAATTGTTAGACTCCCTGAAAACCATGATGAAAAAAGAGCCTAGACGTATTTCAAGAAATTATCAAGGAAAACTGCCCTGATGTTCTAGAACCAGAGGGTAAAATAAGCATTGAAGCAATCTACCAATCATCTCTTGAAAGAGATCTGAAAATGAAGACTCTAAGGAATATTGTAACTAAATTTAAGAGTCTGTCTTTTCACCTAAAAACCAACCTTATGGGAAATATGAATCAATTCCTTTGTTCATTCAAAGGGGAAAGGAAGTAAGAAATTAAACAGATTTACTAGACTAAATTTACTAGAACTTTTGGGACAGACTGAAAATTGTGGGTAAATAGCCAATTTGGAGCAGCCAGATGGAGTCATGGATATAGTTTTGGATGAGGAGTCAGAAAGACTCATTTTCCTGAGTTCAAATCTGTCTTCAGACACTTATTAGCTGTTATGATTCTGGGCAAGTCACTTAATCCTGCTTGCCTCAGTTTCCTGATCTACAAATATGAGCTGGAGAAAGAAATGGAAAATCATTCCAATATTTCTGTCAAGAAAGCCCTAAATGGGGTTGCACGTAATGTTGGACACAGTATAATAATAAAGCCAATTTATAACTATTTTAGTTAAACTATGTTAGTTATGGATTATTATTTTGCTTATTGATGCTACAATAAGAGTTAAAACAACATATGGCAAGCCCATTCTTTTATGTCATGGTCACAGCGACAGGGTCATTGAAGTACTGAAAGTTCCAGATAAGATCTAATTGGGTAAATACACCAATGCACACCATCCTCCTTGCCAGTACTCTGCCAAGAAGAGTAAAAACAGAGGAATAACAGGTTGCTTACTTTCTGAGAACCGAAGAGAACTCATTGCTTACTCTCTACTTCTAAGCAGCCAAGGTTAAGTCAAGGTGCCTGCATAAGTATTGGACACCCCAGTACCCAGATTCTCAGAGCTCATTCCTATTGGGTGAATAGCTGTCAATACCACCTAATATTTAAATAAAAGAAAATAGCTATTACCAAAACTAGTTTTATTTTTTTTAAACAAGATAATTGGCTAGCTGAACTTCAGTGTAAGATAGTTTCCTGACATTATTACACTGAAGTTCAGCTAGCCAATTATCTATCTATGTATCTATCTATCTAAATATTTATATATACATATATATGTATATATATACATATATATACACACACATATACATACATATTTACTTTTACAGTTAGGTTTTGATTAATGCATCTCATGGATTCCTTGGGAATTCTTGCATGTATTCAAATTTGAATTATAGAACCACTTCAGGAGATGCTTTATTTGCACGAATGTGTACATATCATTGACTTCTATTTTTTCCCCTTTTATTTCTTAAGTCCTTTCTTTTAATCTCTCTTCTAAAAGGCAGAAGATGAAACAAGGCCAATTCTCAAAGTGGTTTATATTCAGCAGTACTATTTATGTCACCTGGACAATTGAACAATTCTAACTTTTTTTCCTTATCCTCCTTTCCCTATCCTTATATATTTTAACTTTACACAAATGTCAAAATAAACTTTCTAATGCACAGGTTTTACCATGTTATTTCCCTGTACAAAAGTGTGGAGTGGTTCCCTATTGTCTATAGGACTGTCCCAAAACTCTCATAACAATTTGAAGCTATCACAGCTATAAAATATTAACATGACAGTAAGACTTTTGGGATATCTCATATAGACTATAAATTCTTTAGATATGTAAAGAGTCCACAAATTGCTTCCATTCTACCTAACTTTTCAGATTAGTTTCATATTATTTCACTTCATCTAAACTGCATTGAACTGCTAGATGCTTGCCAACACACTTCCAGCACTCCCATTTCTGAGCATTTATGTAGGGCCTTGTTCATGTTGCTCATGTCTGAAACACATTTCCTGCAGATGTATGTGTTGAAAACTTTCTCTTCCATCAAGGCCCAGCTCAGTATCAACTCCTTCAAGAAATCATGATGAAACACAAGGAGAAAGTAATCCTATTTCCTTATCTAGACCTCTTCTTTGCTCCAGTCATAGCCTAAGTTTTATCATAATTATTTGTGTAATTGTCTTGTCTTCCCACTTAGAATTTTAAGCTCCTAGAGAATGAAAACTGTCATTATTCATCTATGTATTATCAGTGCCTAGCACACATGCCTTAAATATAGGATGCATTTTAAATTGCTTAGTGAATTGAAGACCTATTTCCTTTAAGATCATTTTTTTTACCATTAAAAAAAAAAAGGCAGAATTTAGGAAAGGAAAAGCAAAATCTCTTTTTTATGTTGTCTACATAATCCATTGTGAACATAGATTTCTGAATAATAATTTTTATGTCCTCTTAAATATTACCCATATTTCTTTGTTTTCTTTATTTCTTCAATAAGTTTGCATTGCTTTCATAGTAATTTAATCAAAGTTTTACAAAAGTAGTTGTAATTATGTGAAAAGGTCTTGTTTCATGAAATAAGTGGAGTATGGTGCTGCTACAAAGCAACACCATGGCTATTTCAATAAAAAAAAGGCAACAGCTGACAAATATATATGGTGCAAGAATAGGCCCTGCATCCCCTTGAGATTCTAAAGCCCCAGGCTTTTATAATCTGCTTCGCATTATCTTCCTTGGTGTTAGTTTTCAGGACTCCATAGTAATTCCCAGACATCTTCAGTCATTTCAGGTATATATCTCATCTCTAAAGTCCCTCATATATGCTGCCTTTCCCCATTAGATTGTAAGATGTTTGAGGGCAAGGACTATTTTGCTAAGTTTAATGTGTCTCCAAAATCTCTCTGTCTCTCTCTCTCTCTCTGTCTCTCTCTCTCTCTGTCTCTCTCTCTCTCTCTGTCTCTCTCTTTCTCTGTTTCTCTCTGTCTCTCTGTCTCTGTTTCTCTCTTTGTCTCTCTCGCTCTCTGTCTCTCTCTGTCTCTCTCTCTCTCTCTGTCTCTCTCTTTCTCTGTTTCTCTCTGTCTCTCTGTCTCTGTTTCTCTCTTTGTCTCTCTCGCTCTCTGTCTCTTTGTCTCTCTGTCTCTCTCTCTGTCTCTCTCTCTGTCTCTCTCTCTCTCTCTCTCTCTCTCTCTCTCTCTCTCTCTCTCTCTCTCTCTCTGTCTCTTTCTCTCCCTGTTTCTCTTTTTCCCTGTCTTTGTCTCTCTGTCTGTCTGTCTGTCTCTCTTACTTGTGGATGATTTTCTCATGATGTATCTCTAAATTTAGCCAGGCCCGCTTTGCAGATTAGACACATACAATACTTGGTAAACAATTATTTTTGGACATTAAAAGCTTAAGACAGCATTAAGACTTTGGGGACACCCTGTTTATCTTTGGGTCTGTATGAGGCCTGTCCAGGCTGAGAGACACTGATAGAGTTTGCATTTCTCTCTCTTAGCCTTGAAAAATCCAGAATCTTTTCTATGTTCTGATAATAAAGTTTAGTAGGACTTTAATGGAGGCATCTAAGAAAATGAAATTTGATGGAATGAATGTCAAATCCTGCACTTATGCTCAAAATTTCAGTGTGTAAGAGATAAGAAAACAGTATTATTTTTGAAAGCAGACATGAATGTTTTAGGTAACTGTGAGCCAATAAGACCCAACTTTCTAATGTGGTAGGCAAAACAAAAAGTATCGAGGATTGTTTTTAAAAGAATGAGATGTATATGGGGGCAGTGAGTGTAGATAGGGGAAAGAAGGAGGAGCTGTGTTGCTATGGCCAGTTTTAGTTGGGTCCCCGGGGCAGGGGGGAGGGTGCAGATTCTATAAGAGGACCCTGACATTAGGGAGGTGATGGCATGAGTTGGATTTAGGTAAGGGAGGGCTATGCAAGGTCACCTATCTCACTTTCCCCTCCAGAGCCATCTGAGTTCAGTGGCCAGATACAGATCAGAATGATTGGAGATGGCCCTAGTTAGCAAATATATCTGGTATTGTATTCAGGGATGATCTTGAGCACATGTAGAGGGAGGTGATCAAACTGGCTGTCATAAAATGATCTATTACAGACATTGTGGCTATTTAGCCTGAAGAAGAAAAGATGTAAAAGGCAAGTATCTACTATCTGAAGGGCTGAAGTATGGAAGACAAATAGACTTATTCAACTTGGACGCTGAAGGGATCATTAGGACAATGGATGAAATTTAAAGAGAGGCTTGATCTCCTCAACTGGAGATCACAACAAATGTAATTAGAGTTCCTTATAACAATGACAACAAAATACAAATACTCTTCTTAGAGTCAAAAAATCTGATTCTAGCAGTTTATGTCTATAAAGATCTTAAATTTTCTTACCCTCAGCTTCCTCATCTATGAAATGGGGATAACTGTAACATCTATTTCGCCTGGTTGTTGGGAGGAAAGCAATTTGTAAGCAATGAAATACAATATAAATGTGAAAAAGGGAGAAAGTCGGTTTGTTAAGTAATAAATTTTTCTCACCACAGAAGAGGAGGGATGAATGAACCTATATCTGTTATAAATTAATTTCTTGCCTTAGGTTAGAGATGGATTTCATGGACTAAGAAGTTATTTCCAATTCTATTTTCTGTGATTCTTTAACTTAACCAGAGGGAGTGATTCATTTGTTTGTAGAACTTTATCATGGCTGCATCTTGTATTTTATTGATGTTCACCAGCTGTGAAGGATATCTTAAGGTAGAGTCTTGTACATTTAGAACTATTTGTTGGTGAGCAGGTGAACATTAGGAACCTGTGAAATGCCCAGCATATTTTGTGAATATCATATGACCTCACAAATTACTTTAATTAAGCAATGACATATTTACATTTAAACATTCAGATATGAAGGATAAAATGTTAAATTTTCAGTTATAGGAAACTTCAGTGTCCTTTTGAGAGGTATGATAAAAATCAAAATTTAACAAATACTGTGAGTATGCAGTTCATTCTGGGCTATGTGCCCCCTTTCTTGTCTTTTCCTGTTTAGTTTTTAGCTTACTCTGTTACATAACCATTGCCTTTGCTTAAAGGTCAGCCAAGAGTAAAGTTATATCTTGCTGGAGGTGAGATGTAAACAGTGTCTGATCTTGCCCTGCCATTTTTCTTAAATCTTCTACAGAGCTGGGTTAGATTGTGCCAGTATTCATAAAAGAAGATTACATTTTAGAATCTGTATTGTATTATTCAATAAATATTTCAAGGTGTCTGCAAACATGGATTAATGGGTATTATATTTCAGGAAACAAGAAAGGTAGCAACCTGCAGAATTAAATAAAACACTCACGTTAGATGCTCATATAAACTGTAACTTAAAATATAAGTGTAAACTTCCTTTTCCTTTTGTTTCATTTTCCTGTCTTTATAAACCAATAAAAAATAAAGCTGAAAGAAACAAACTGGCTAGCGGTAACTATCACAGGCCTAAATATGACCTTCATACCACAAATCAAATGACTCCAAACCCTTTCTTTTAGCCAACAATGTTATTAGTCAATAAGTGTATTTTGATGAAGTTAAAAGATTTGTATGAACAGTGAAATTTCTGGCCAATCATTAGGGTTTCATGTGTCAAACAGCATACATGCATGAAGAAGTATAGTGGGAGGTAGACTGGGGATGTGTAGTGAAGGAAATGGCATTACTGATCTTAGAGTTCAAATTCTATAAGTGGATAGAACACTTGGGCCTGGAGTCAGGAAGATCTGGGTTCAAATGCAGCCTCAGATGCATAATAGCTGCATGACCCTTAGCAAGTCATTTAATTCTGTTTGCCTAAATCACTGGAGAAGGAAATGGAAAACTTTTCTAGTATCTTTGCCAAGAAAATATTACAGATACTATTGGGCTGATATGATCCACAGTGCCACAAAAAAGACAGAAGGACTGAATGATTGAACAACAAGCCATGGAACTATGGACAAATTTCAGTTTCTTGGGGCTTCAGTTTACTTATTTGTCAAATAAGTAGTTGGATTATAGCCACCCTTTCTTTTACTGCTAGAGCTATGATCCTACATATATAAAATATGAGGTTGAAGGGAAAGAATCTGAATGATCATTTATTTTACTATTTAACATGTGCTACAACAGAGCCATCATACATCTTAATGGCATCAACCAGATTTCATGGAAAAATCCTAAAATGTTATCTGTGTTCTTTTATGTAAACACAATTATACACACACAAAAAAGTAGTTTTCTGGATATTAAGTTGAACAAAATAGTACTTACAGGTCTCTCTCTCTATATATATATTATATCTCAAAAACTATCTAGTCTCATTCTCATTTTTACATTTGAGTAAACTCAAGGTAAAAAAGTTGTGTTAGGAACAGCTAAGTGGTACAATGGGTAGATCAACAGCCCTGAAGTCAGGAAGACCTGAGTTCAAATCCAGCCTCAGATACTTAACACTTCCTAACTGTGTGACCCTGGGCAAGTTACTTAACCCCAATTGCCTCAGGAAAAAAAAAAAAAAGTTGTGTTAGATATTACTTAGGATACACAGGATATCTTAATTATCTCTTTGGTATTTTATTAGTTGTTCAATATTTCTTAAATACCCACTGTGTGTGTATGCTTATCACAAAAAAGATGCAAATTAAAAAGGAAACAATTTATTTATTATTATTTTTTATTAAAGCTTTTTTATTTTTCAAAAAATATGCATGGACAATTTTTCTACATTAGCCCTTGCAAAACCTTGTGTTCTAATTTCATCTCCCTTTCCCCCATGCCCTCCCCTAGTTGGCAAGTAGTCCTATATATGCTAAACCTGGTAGAAATATAGGTTAAATCCAATATATGCACACATTTATACAATTATTGTACTGCACAAGAAAAATAAATCAAACTAGTAAAAAAAGAGAAGCAAAATAAAATGCAAGCAAACAACAACAAAAAAAGTGAAAATGCTATGTTGTAGTCCATACTCAGTTCCCATGGTCCTCTCTCTGGGTGGAGATGGATCTTTTCATCACTAAACAATTGGAACTGGTTTGAATCATCTCATTGTTGAAAAGAGCCATGTCCAACAGAAATGATCATCCTATAATCTTGTTGTTGACGTGTACAATGATCTCCTGGTTGTGCTCATTTCACTTAGCATCGTTCATGTAAGTTTCTTTAGGCCTTTCTGAAATTATCCTGCTGGTCATTTCTTACAGAACAATAATATTCCATAACATGCTTATACCATAATTTATTCAAACATTCTCCAATTGATGGGCATCCATTCAGTTTCCAGTTTCTTGCCACTACAAAAAGGGCTGCCACAACCATTTTTGCACATGTGGGTCCCTTTTCCTCAAAAGAAAACAATTTAATATGATATTAAAAATAATTTTAGGTACACAGAGAAACTGAACTTATTTTTAATGCATTTTAAAATATTTTAATGTATGGATCATGAATTTTTGTATACTTAAATAACATTATATAGTACAATATTATGGTCTTCATTTAAATAAAAATCATTTTTATACAAATCAAGTTAATGAATCCAAAAACTTATGCTTTAAGATATTTACAAATTTTGACATAGCTTAAATTTAAAAATAAATAAAATATCTGCCTTCTTTTTCTCCATGGAAACCATTGTAAAGGTAAAGGTAGTTTGTAAATTGTTAATTTGAACTTGAAACAAGGAGCTAAGTCAGTGGAATTGAGGAGACAATGTAATCATCTAGTTTGGTCCTACAACAAATAATGGTTTCCTAGTGATGTAATGATTAGTTTATACTCAGTGTAGAGCATATAGAGCATATAAGCTAGAAGCTCCCAAGGCACTAGAAGTTCTTGGAGGCTGAGACAGATTCATTCCATAGTCCACCTTTGTGGTAGCTGGAGGCTGAAGGACAAACCTTTGGATTCGGAGAGATTCAGAGAGCAGAGAAGACAGGTGGGAGCTCAGGCTCTTGGAACCAAGGAGAGAGATAGGCCTCTAAGAAAGCTAACCAAGCCTCAGGAAAGGAGACAAGATTTTGAAAGAGACAATAAAGGATTTGAACTTTTAACACCTGGCTGTACTTGTGGTGATTACATTGAACTGAAACTAAGGCTGTTCCTAGAGACCCCAGGAAAACCAAACCAAAGAGAACATTACAGTAAATAGTGGGTCATTTTATTATTAAGCATAACAAAGAAAAACTAGTTAAGATTAATTTATAACCAATTTTTTTGCCTTTTTTTAAAAAAGCTTTTAATTTTCAAAACATGAACAGATAATTTTTCCACATTGACCTTTGCGTGGTTTTGTGTTTCAGATTTTCCCTTTCTTTCCCCCACCTCCCTCCCCTAATTGGCAAGCAATCCAATATATGTAAAACCAAATTTTAAAGATCTTGAAAATAATGAATTATCATCAGTCTCTTTTGAAATGGAAATCTTGCACACATTAGGGAGAAACAGAAGTCTTTCTCTCATCTCCATCTCTTCTTCTTCCCCTACTCTCCTTCCTTCTTACCATTTTTTTCGTTATTAAATGTCCTGTGGTCTATAGCTCTTTAGCCACGGAGTAATAAATAGCAAACTGAAGTCATATAACTTTCTAAGTGTGCTAGGCTAGGACTATTAAATTCAAATAGAAACATGGGCCATTCAACCATATATAATGATTTCTGTGGAGGTACGTAGACTCAAAAAACCACATGTTTACATTATCTATATTTAATTATATTTTATTTATTTTGTTAAATATTTCCCAATTACATTTTAATCTGGTTCCTACCCAACATTAATTCAAGGATGTTGTAGGGCCACAATTTTGGCACCTTTAATCTAGTCAATTTATTATGACTCTTAAGTGGCTGATAAGATGCTAATCTGCATGTGTAGAAGTTTCCTGTTTCAATAAAATCACAAAAACAGTCCTTATCCTACAATCTTATAGATTATTTGGAATTCTTCATTGGATTCCAATCACCTATTTCATGCAATTTAGGCATCATGATAAGAATGAACATTGAGCAATTTCAATTTTTTTTTTCTGAGCTAGACTACTATTAGTTAATCTTTAATTTGATTTAGCCCTTCCTAATATTTGCAAGATGCAATATATAAACATATAATATATAAATATATATAAACAAGGAGTTCCTTCCATTCTGAAATCAAATTTATTCCAAATTATTTCATTTTCTGAATATTTGAATCCCAGGATACCCAGCTAACTTTACTTTCAAATGTTTTTAGCATCTAAGACATTTTGGCTTATCTAAAGTTTATTCTACCCTTTATATCTTTTTTTTTAAGTTATAGTTTTTATTTTACCAGATATATGCATGGGTAATTGTACAGCATTGATAATTGCCAAACCTTTTGTTCCAATTTTTCCCCTCCTTCCCCACACCCCCTCCCCGAGATGGCAGGTTGACCAATGCATGTTAACTATGTTAAAGTATGAATTAAATACAATATTTGTATACATGTCCAAACAGTTATTTTGCTGTACAAAAAGAATTGGACTTTGAAATGTGTACAATCAGCCTGTGAAGGAAATCAAAAATGCAGGTGGACAAAAATAGAGGGATTGGGAATTCTATGTAATGGTTCATAATCATTGCCCAGAGTTCTTTCCCTGGGTATAACTGGTTCAATTCATTACTGCTCTATTGGAACTGATTTGGTTCATCTCATTGTTGAAGAGGGCCATGCCCATCAAAATTGGTCATCATACAGTATTGTTGTTGAAGTATACAACGAACTCCTGGTCCTGCTCATTTCACTCAGCATCAGTTCATAACCTCTCCAGGCCTTTCTGAAATAATCCTGTTGGTCATTTCTTACAGAACAATAATATTCCATAATATTCACATACCACAATTTATTCAGCCATTCTCCAATTAATGGGTATCCACTCAGTTTCCAGGTTCTTGCCACTACATAAAGGGCTGCTACAAACATTCTTGCACATACAGGTCTCTTTCCCTTCTTTAAGATCTCTTTGGGATGTAAGCCCAGTACTAACACTGCTGGATCAAAGGGTATGCACAGTTTGATAACTTTTTGAGCATAGTTCATAGCCCTCTCCCTGGTCCCCATCAGGTCTAGTCAGTCAGTAATCAGTATGGTAAGCCTTGTGACCTCAGACACCTGCCAAATCTTAGAGACCTGGAATACTCCTTGGGACTGAGGTCTTTTATGCCTCAGGAGCAAGAAGCTAGCTGCATCACTGAAGTTGGGACCAATCATGTTGTAAAAGAGGAGAAAGTTCCACTGGGAGTCAGTGGAGTGGGTGTGGAAGTTGTGTCACTAATACTCAAACCAAAAGGCAGAATCTAATTAAATATATTTTAAATAAATTTTTATAATTAAGGAGGTGAATATGTTCAAATAAATGTTAATGCTACTCAATAATCTTTTCTCTAAAGTCTATCCATTTCACAAAGCATAATCATATTTTATAATGATAATAACACTACTAATAAAATTTACACAATACCTTCTATATGCCAGATACTTTACAAATGTAATCTCATTTGCTCCTCACAAAAATTTAAGCTGTAGATGCTATTATTATTCACATTTTAGAGTGGAGAAAACTGAGGCAGACAGAGGTTAAATATCTTGCTCAGGATTACACAGTTAGTAAATGTCCATGCTGGATTTGAATCCAGATCTTCCTGACTCCAGACCCAGAATTCTATTTACTATGGCACCTAGATACCTAATTTATATTAAAAGAAAAATAAAATGTTGCTTGCAAGAAGTAAAATATTCTGTTCTAAAAGTGAACAAACTAGAAGGATTAAATAATTAGATTGGTAGTTGATGTTTCTGGTTGGTTTAGATCAATAAATATGGTAAAAAATGCCACTGATACATATTTTATTAATATATTTAATATATATTCATATTTTTGTCTTATACAACACCATAGAACCACCATAGAACACCATAGAATATTCTCCATAGAACTGCATAAACTAATAGCTAAATTTATATAGAGAAATAAAGAGGAAAGAATATCATAAGAAATTACAGGAAAGAGAAGCTAATTTGATAATGCTGTACTTGAATTCCTAGATCTGAAAATGTATTATAAAATAGTTAAGAAAACTATCTTACGATAGAGAAATAAAGCAATGAAACAGAGTAGAGATACCATGCATACAGTTAAATGCATATAAAAAGTTAGTGCTTAATAAACCTATAAATGGAGAAACATTAGTCATTTAAATGTATTTAGAAACAGTGAAATAGTAGATAGATCCACATCTCACATGATTTATTCTACTGAATTCTACCGTTAAGAACAAAAGAAAAATACCATGATAAATATGTAAGAAAATAGTAGGTAGATTACTTTTTTTCTATACAAATAAAAGGTATTATTAGGAACAAGCTGTGCTTGATTACATTGAAATAAAAACATAAGTTACAAAAGCAATATAGTAAATATAAAGAAAAATAAGTTTGGGTAAAATATAAAAAATGGAACATTTAAAAATGATGTCTAAACTCTCAGAAGAGTTTATTTATGAAGGCACCTTCTAGTCCTAAAGAGATATAAACAGTTTATAAAACAGGGAACATGAATTACTAATAAACACTCCAGAAAGTGCTCAAATCACACGAATATCCAAAGAATTATAAATTAAAACAGCTTTGAGGTAGCCCTTTGTATCCTCCAAAGTAGCAAAAATGATTAAAGCAAGGAAGTCAAGTTGCTGAATTTATAGGGGAATAGGTCTATTCAATCATTGCTGATAAAATTGTAAAGTCGTAGAATTAAAAAAAAAAAAAACATTTGGCAGTATAAAGTAATGACAAAAATTAATATATTCCTTAACTCAATAATTGTCTTGCTGGGAATAAACCATAAGCATATTGGGGGTGGGGTGGGGAGCAGAAGACAGAGAGAGAAGAAAGAAGAAAGAAGAAGAAAGAAGAAGAAAGAAGAAGAAAGAAGAAGAAGAAGAAGAAAGAAGAAGAAGAAGAAGAAGAAGAGGAGGAGGAGGAGGAGGAGGAGGAGGAGGAGGAGGAGGAGAAGAAGGAGAAGAAGAAGAAGAAGAAGGAGAAGAAGAAGAAGAAGAAGGAGAAGAAGAAGAAGAAGAAGAAGAAGAAGAAGAAGAAGAAGAAGAAGAAGAAGAAGAAGAAAAAGAAGAAGAAGAAGAAGAAGAAGAAGAAGAAGAAGAAGAAGAAGAAGAAGAAGAAGAAGAAGAAGAAGAAGAAGAAGAAGAAGAAGAAGAAGAAGAAGAAGAAGAAGAAGAAGAAGGACAAAGGGGAGGGGGAAAGAGAGGGAAGAGAACCCTAAGCATATTATCAGAGTCAGAGACAGAGATAAAAACACACACAGGCATCTGAGCAAATTACAAGAACAGACACATAGAGATATAGTGACATACAGAGAGAGTGACAGAGACAGAGAGAAACAGATAGAGTCAGAAGCAGAGAGAAACAGAAAGACCTATGTGTTCAAAGATTTATGTGGCATTGTACTTACACATTTTGGAAAAGCCACTTCAATATCCTACATCAGGCTATATATATTGTACTACACAAATATAATGACATATTATGACAATATTCACAAGTATGATAAATGTAAAATCCAAGATGGCTTTTTAAAAGCAGTACAAAGCAAAAACCAAAACCAGACAGACATTCCTTTATACAAACTGAAATACATGCTTGAAATAAACTCCTTCTTCAACTTTCACTATTTCTTGGAATCCCTGGGTACCATTAAGACTCATTTCAGGCACTTCGTTCTATGTGAAAATTTTTCTGATCTTCCAAGGAAATCTAACTAGGGCTCCCCTTAACAAACTATCTTTTATTCTTATGTATATATTCCATATATTCTTACAAATATAAATGATGGTGAGGGGATAATGTTAAGGCTTTTATTAAGTGCTTACTACAGTGATTCTCAATTTGTGACTCTTAGGAGTCCCTGAGACTCAGGGTATCCATGAAGACAAAACTATTTTCAAGATAATCCTAAAATGTCATTGGCTTTTCCAAATACTTCCCTTTTTCTTTTCTTTTCTTTTTTCTTTTTTTTTTTTTAATTACATATCTGTGTCAGACCAGATTTTCTTCATATGCTTCAATTGAAACAACATATTGCAAAAGATGGAATGCAGAAGCTGATATGAAAACCCATCTGTCTTATTAAGCCAGACATAAAAGATATTTGCAAAAATATGTAAACCAATTCTACTCTTCTCGCTATTATTTTTTATTTTGGGAAATATAATTATTTTTCATAAAACATGCTATGTTAATGCATAATGGGTTTATTATTATTTTTTAAATTAATTAATAAATATTGCTCAAAATATTATTTTAATTTATAATAAAGTAAATATAAACAGATGTAACCCACTTATGGATCTTAGGAGATTTTTCCAGCAGGGAATAGCAGCTATTTGTATGTATACCGACAGAAGAACAGTAAGCCTCTATTGGAGAAGTTCATCCTTTACTACTGAGTGTGCAGTTTCAAGAGGGACTCACATAGAGAGGTAAGGGAGGAAGGGGACACCGGCCTTGCCATCCAGATCAATGGGGTGACAGATGTCACAGCCAGATTACCCTCAAGATGTAACCCACTGAAACAAAAGCTTTTTAAGGTCCCCAAATTTTAAGTGTAAAGGGATCTTAAGACCAAAAAGTTAAAAAATTAATGGCTTACAACATTACTACAATTGATGGCTTAATATTATGTTAAGATGTATATACCCAAACAAAAAGGTCCTTCTTTTTAAGAAGCTTTTTTAAAAAAAAAATTATTTAAAACTTAAATGCAAAATAAGGGAAAAAGAAAATAGCAAAAGATGGGGAATCAAGTAGAGATGTGAGTCTGGGCAAGATTAGGCAGTTCACTTTTCAGAAATTAGCATCCCAGAGTCCAATGTTTTGATGGGATAGAGATAAGGAAAATGGCTGGAATGTAGGTAGCCTAACATGGTAATGGCTGGAAATTTTTATTCATGTTTGTCTTATCTCCCATGTTGAAATGTAAGCTCCCTGAGGGGAAAAATTTACTGCTTAATCCAGTGCCTGACATACAGAAAGCACTTACTTAGTGCTTTGTTGATTAATGGTTTAAAGAACCAACTATGGGTGTACAAAAAGAATAGAGTAAATGGGAATAAACTGGACTAACCTCATTTGAGAGTTAGCAAAAGTGTCTAGAATTAGAGGAAGTTGTTATGCTATTTTTCATCTTGAAGTATTTATCTTAGTGAAAAGTTACAAAAGACATTGAATTGGCTTTTATTGATGTTCAGTTATTAAATTTATAATAAATAGTTTCCTTTAAGTGAAAAGACTGAAGTGATCTGGCCTGAAAATAGGAAGCTAGCTGGCTTTGAAACAAGGCTATGGGACAGGTCCAAGAAAGCTGGCAGTCATCCAGTCATGTGGAAGCAAATGAAGAAGCCACCATCTCTAAAGATCATAATTAAAGCAAAATATTTGAAATTATATAAAATAGCACCAAAGTTAGACTTTTTAAAGGTTTCATTAAAATGTGTTGAATTTTTACCCTGTTGGGGATAAGGGTGAGTATGCTGATATTCTTGAAGGAAAACTCCTCCAGAAAAAAGAGCATGGGTTCCTCCACTTTACCATTTATCACCAAGAACAATGCAATGATTAATTCTATTACCTGTTGCCAAAAGACCCAGAAGGAACTGTGGTCAGAATTATCATTCCCAGATGAGTCAGACATTATTATGATTTCAACTCTATTTAACTAAGACCCTGTTTTCAATATTATTGAAGTCAGTTGACATGCTGTATGACTTATCTATAATGCTTAGGCAGTTTTACAAATTCAAATATTCATATATAAGAAATGAGTTGCTTTGCCTGATAGGTAACTCTTCGTGGTCCAAGGTCCCAAAATTGTACATCGTTTGGTCCTCAGCAGTGTTTTAACTATTTCAAAAAGTAGGAAAAGTGAAGGAACTCAACTTATAACTTTTTTAGTCAATGAACTGAAATTAGATATGTGGTCCATTTCAAAAAAAAATTAGAGAGAGACAACTATCCATTTAAAAGTTTACAGTATTTGAATTGGGATAGTTCTAGTGTTTTGTTTAAGCTATAATAACTACATTATAATTGTAGTGCACACCTCTTATTTCTGTTGAGATATTGAATGTGGTGGATAACTATAGCTTCAGTTTTGAGCTGCAGTAGACTAAACAGATTTGGTTTCTACACTAAATGACACACCACTAGAGTGAATGGGAGTGAGATGGCACCAGAAGGCTATCTAAAGAAGGATAAAAGCACCTAAGTAGAGAATAGAGCTTTGATACCCAATCAATAGTGGGCATTTGGCCTATGAAAAGATACTATATTTCCATTTCCGGCTTGGATGAGCTTGGGAGTTACAGTCTTCCCAAAATAAATAACAACAAAATCAACTAACCATAATGGATGGGAACATTAGTAGAACCAGAAAAATTGAGGTCTAAGAAAAAAATCCAGACAGGTAATGCCCTTCCCCTTTCTCCATTACAAATTAAGATAAAGATATACAGAACCTATCTACAGAATCTTCTTAAAGCTATCCATAATTCAGGAATTTGGTATCAGCAATAGTTTAGTACCTAAATATTCTCCCAATCAAGATACATTACTCCTTTTAATGTCCTGAGGGGAAAAAAAAAAGAGAACCTCTTACTCTAAGCTACAACTTAGCAGTTTTCAAGGACTACTTTCTTGGCCACTTTGTATTTCTTTATATTTTCTCTGCTGATTAAAACTAAGGTTAGCTTATGGAAGTTTATGTCCTTTCAGAATAATAGTTTCTTGATCCTGGTTATCTCTTTCCAGTCAGTCTTCGTTGATTTTTTAAGCAAAGGGGTAAGAAAAAGAAAAGGATATTGAGTAAAGAAGGTAATGTTTTGAACCTTTATGGATTTACTTATGCCTGAATTTTAGATATAGTAAAATATACATGCATATTTGATGATAACTTGTCTTCAGGGAGAAGAATGACTATTTATGGCACTAGGATAGGAGTCAGAGAGACTTGAATTAAAATACAATCTAAGACTCTAGATTTGTGACATTGGGCATGTCTCTTACTTTCGGTCAGCCTCATTTTTCTCATATGTAAAATGGGGATGATAACATTTTCCAGAATTACTGAGAAGATCAAATGAGTTAAGATTGATAAAGTATTTTGTAAAACATAAACTAAAAATAATAGATAATGATGATTAAAATCACATACTGTTTACAAGAATTCTAGTATCATATAGGATCTATGATCTCATCAATGTGTATTTATTTTACTTTACAACTTTTCCATGCCTATGTGTCTAGGGCAACTTCCATCCACGGATCCTACAAATTCAACACAAGGGGTCCACTCAACTTTCTGAGAGACTTGACATTTCATGGCTATCACTGAAAGATAAGGACTGTCTACTAGCTATTGAAGATGTATGAAAATCAAAGCCTGTATTACTAATTACTGGATGACTATATAGACAACAAATTAATCAGAACCTCTTCAAACTCTTAACTACCCACAAATAGTACAAAATAACAAAAGGCCTTTGAATTTTTAAGTGCGATGTGAAAAATTATATCATAAAATAAAACTTTATTTTCAAGTATGACCAAATTCCTATAATTTTGACAAAGTAAGAACAATAGCAGAAATAACCATATTCTTTCTTGAACAATGGTCTGTCTTTCTATTGTGTCTCAGACTGGAACAATTTGGGAATGAGTCAGTGCCAGGAAAGGCATTTGCTGAACATGTATTAATGTGAATGAGCTAGAGCCTCTGGCTATTGGGTGGGGAAAATGTAGTTGCTATTGAGAATATCACAGTCCCAATTCCTACAATTCTCTTGGAAATTCTCTGTGATTTGGAGCAGCCTAAGCATTTTATATGAACTTTTATTCATGCATCATTTATCTCTTATAATTTATTCATTCAACAAACATTTCTTGAGGCTAGATGTTGGTGATATAAAAACAAAAACAGAATTAGCCAAGCTGTCAAGCAACTTATAAGGTGGGTATAGGATAAATATAAAGTAATGGAATAGAGAAGGCAGTAACATTGGGGGAATAAAAAAAATGCTTCATGTAGGAAGCAGCTAAGTGATGTTGGGCCTTTAGTTAGGAAAAATTGTGTTCATGAATTCAAATCTGGCCTCAGATATTTACTAGCTATAACTCTGGGCAAGTCACTCAACTCTGCCTTAATTTCCTAAAATGTAAAATGAGTTGGACAAGGAGATGGCAAACTACTCCAATATCTTTGTCAAGAAAACATCAAATGGGGTCACAGAGAATCAGATACAGCTGAAATGAGTGAACAACAAAGGAGGAAACAGGAACTGAGTCTTAAAGACAGTTCCAAGAGGTAGAAGTGAAGACAGAGCATTCAAGGTATGTGAGAGGCAGTTTGTTGAGAGCCCAAGAGAAAAGAGATGGCATGTTCTCTGTAAACAAAAAAATAAGTAGTTCCAGTTTAATTGGGATATAGAGCTCATGAGTGGGACTACTATATAATTAACCTGGAAAGTCATATTGGATCTAGATTGGGAAGGGTTTCACATACCAACAGAGCAGTTTGTATTTTATCAAAAAGGCAATAGGGAGCCACTGAAGCTTCTTGAATGGGATAATAGCTTGGTCGTTGCAGTGTTTTGTGTATATTCATTAGGCAGCTAGATGGGGGATGAGGTGAAGAAAGTAAAAACAGAGCTAATCCAATTAGGAGGGTAGTGACTATGGAAATGGAAATAGGGGATCTAGGACAAATCTTATCCATGCTCTCCTACAAGTTCAGCACAAAGGGTCCACTCAACTTGTTGGAAATCTTGACATTAAACAGTTATTGTTAGAACATGAGGACCTTCCCTTGTCATTGTAGACATATATGTAAACCAAAACTGTGTGGTGAAAGAAAATAGAAGCTTAGATAATTGCTGGATGACTAAACATTTGGAGGTGTGGAGGAAGAAACAAGATTCTGGCTAGATTCACAATGGGTAGAATAGTGTGCTGGAATGAATTTATACTGGCTTGTGAGTGTCAATTAAATTTTCAGAATTTCAGAAAATTCAACAGATTTGGGCATTTTGCCCAGTTTCCTCATCTCTGAAACAGGGATAATATTTTTCTACTATAAGATGATACCTAATAAAAAGGGTTGATGTAGAGACTATTTAGGAATCTATTGCAATTATCCGGGAAATGAGATGCTTTTGATAAGATATGAGGGATCTTGTAATCCATAAGACTTGACAACTGATTGCATATGAATTAATCAGTGAGAGAGAAAAGTAGAGGAAGACTCCTGAAGTTGTGAATCTGTGTGCCTGGAAAAATGGTAGTACCCTAGAGAGAACAAGGAAGTTAAGGAAGGGTGAGCATACAAGAAAGACAATGAATGAAGTTTTGGACATGAGTCTGAGAACTTAAGATATCCGTTTTCTCTATTGGATTAAAAATTTCTTGAGATAGGAATAATATTTTACTCATCTTTTTGTTTACTCAATAAATATTTTTGAATGACTGCTTTATAAATCACAATGCTATATGGTTAATTTATGGTTAATTTATGACAGTCTAGTTGCAACTTTTTTAGTCATTGGTACATAAATCGATCCAACAAATATTAATTGAATACCTCTCATAGATTTAATATTGTGCCACACTAGGTGATACAAAAGAATTATATAAAGGCATACAACATGTAGTTTCCCTATCCTTGAGATACTTGTATCCTAGAGGCACCAAACTTATCCTTCCTTAAATTTTATTTATACCCAGATTTTCCTTACCCAAATTTGAATCATTTCTACAGCATTTTTTAATTATTATTTTCAAGAAGGACAATTCTATTTACAAGAATTCATTATTTCAACAAGCATTTAGTAAGAGCCCTCAATGTGCCTGTGGCTGGCATTATAGGAAATGATAGGTTTAGCTAAATCTTCATGAAGTTTGTAGTAAGTGCATTGGCTGCTGTTGGCAATGAGGAATAATAGAAAGAGTAGTGATTTTAGGATTAGAGGATGTGGGTTCAAATTTTACTCTTGTTCTTTAATGTGGCCAAGTCATTTGCCCTCTCACAGCCTGTTTCTTCAGGTTCAAAAGGATAGGGTTGGACTGGGTGACTTTTAATTCAGGTATATATCTATTATTCTCTTTTAAAAAAACTTTTGCTTTTTACTTTTTTGGTTTAAAATAAAAATCTTGAAAATTCAGATGAACAGTATTAGAAGACACAATATAGTATTTGCATCATTGTGGTATAAGGGATAGAGAGTTTGTTTTTAAGTCAAGAAGGCCTGGATTCATAACTCTGCACTGATACTTGAATTATAGGTAATCATCTCTCATCCCCCCTATAACTCTCTAAGATTATAATAAATTACAAGGGAGATATAGATCTAGATGGTAGCATAATGGAGGGAGAGTCACCCGTAAGAGTTGAAATCACTAAAGAAATAACAGATTCAGACCAAAAAACATATATTTAATGTTCTACTGAAGTTGCAAGCTTTATTCCCTGAAGTCATGTAGCTAGTTAGCGATGAAGGTAGAATGTGCATTAAGGTCTCCCAATTTGTACTTGGTCCAGTTAGAAAATTATCACATTGCATTAATATTTTTTAAAAAGTTTTTTATCTTTACCATTCAATTTTATTATTGATATATGCATTATTGCTATAGTGATTCTAAGAGAACCAGATATATAAAATTTTGCCTAAGTGACACTGGATGAAAATACACTTAGATATAGGAGTTTTAAAGGATTAAAGGATTTAAAGGAATAGCTTATTAAAAAATATGAATACAATAAATTAGTAGAACCCACATGGCTGCTGTTATGGTAGCTATTTATTTCATAAAGTAAAAGCATTGAAATATTCCTGACTTATTCTTTCGTTTTACATTAAATTAAATGATTCTCTGGATTGCCAGCCTGTTACTGATGCCCTAATGAAATAATCTGGTCCTTGTGTTGGCCCGTGTTCCAGCAAAAGGCTACTGAGGAGGTTTATTTCACTTTGGGTGTTCTGACAGCTTCATTTTACCCTCAGTAAATTATTCTATTTACTTATTGAGTTATAAACATTTGACACTTGACATTCTGTATTAATCACATGAGTTTACTTCTGAACAGTGACTATTGTCTCTGAAGCAATATTATCTCAATTGGGAAATGACTTTAGAACATTGTACACAATCAGATCCTTCTGACTCCAGTGGTGTCTAAGCCACCATATTCATGTTAATAATGCTTCCTTGAATGCAGAAATCTGACTGTTTCCTTTTGTACTATGTTGAAATTTCATTTCCGAGCAGCAATGAGACATAACAAGCTTTGTAGTTCCAAAGAATTATTTCATTTCCTTACTGCTTCAAGTCACTCCGATTTCAGCCTATGGCCTTATAACATCACAAGGGTCTTTAAAATCATTCAGAAATGCACATTCTTTCTTGCTTCCACCGACCCAGCAATGACAGTTGTATACTACAGACTTCTAGGAAATTTCTCAGAAAGCTAAGAAATGTTGGGTGCTATGGGTCCCTCTTAGAGAGGTGTTTTCCTGGTTATTTTTTTAAACCAAAGAATCATATCTGTAATTGTCAACTACTTGCTAACTATAAAAGGAATTTATAAATGAAGCAACTGTAATTTCAATTTCATTTCCAGATTAGTGAAGTTAGTTATTAGCAAAAGGTTATCAGAATCTTCATATCCTTAAAAGGGTTTTTTAAAAGTAAGAGTAATGAAAATAAAGACTCCTCTCCCTCCAAAAGAAGCATAGTAAAATCATCTCACCAGAATTAACTAATTCTAACTAGATAGTGCTATTTTATATACTAAAAGGCAATGCCTGGTTCAAAATAAAAAGTAGTTGACAATATAACACCAGGTCTATGCAAATGAGGGCTTCCCACTAATAGTATTTGGAGAAAATTGAAAAATAGTCCTTAAAGAAAGGCAAAACTTTCAGGAATTTAAGGGAATAGTACCTTAGTATCATAACTACATTTTATAAAGATTTTACTATGCATTCAATATGATGAACTCATAATATGCAAATCTATTCACCAGTTAATACACATTCATTACATACATGGATAATGGTTCCAAAGGAGCTCTTATAAATATGCTCTGAATACATATTAGGAATGATCTGTACGGTATAACTGGATTTATTGTATATTAAGAGTCTAAAATGCAGAATGTTAGTTGGCTAAAACTCATTCACAGGATATATCAAAGTAACTAACACAAAGGAAACATTATTGTGTAACTTCCAAATGCATATTATGTAAGAGACAAGAAATCAGAGTCAACATCTGAGTCCATTAATGGATTAGTTGACTATGTAGAGAAGAACATCTTGTTCTAGTACATTATTTATTCTATGAATATAAGAGATAATTTAGATATGAAGATGTATGTGCTATTTTGATGATATAAAATATTAGAAAGATAATTGCACATGGAACATATTAGTATTAATAAGGGATAAGGAAATGCAGGCTTATATTTTTTGCCTACCCTCTAACCTTAGTAATCTTAGAGTCACGCTGTATGTATAAGAAGAACAGCTAGGTAGCACAGGTCTTGGAAGCAGGAAGACTCATTTTAAGAGTTCACATCTGGCCTCAGAACTTATTAGTTTTGTCAATCTAAGCAAGTCATTTAACTCTGTTTACCTCAGTTACTTCATCTATAAAATGAGCAAAAAGAATGACAAACCACTCTGGTATATCTTTGCCAAGAAAACCCCAAATAGGATCACAAAGAATTGGATACACTAAAAATGACTGGATATAGCTAAAGGTAATAGATAGATTGTATTTATAATTTCCTTGTTATAAGAAAAATTCTGATGAAAAATTTCTATCAATGCAGGTCAGCACTATTTCTGCAACTTATGGTCTTAGAGAAGTATCTAGAGCCCTGAAGATGAAATGAATTAATTATATGGGAATCTCAAAACCTTTATATTTTAGGAGCCAGATTTGAAACAAGGTTACCCTAGTTCTGAAGCTGGTTTTCTAACCAGTATTCCACACTGCCTCTAAAACAATAGATCTCAATATAAAAAGCATTGCTTTTGTATCAGAATAAGATGATTTGAAGCTCTAAGAACCTGTAGTTTATCAATATGTCAGTATCCTGATGGATAAGCAAATTTGTTGTTGTAGTCATTTTGTCATTTCTGACTCTTCATAACCCTTTTTTGGGTTTTCTTGGCAAATACACTGGAGGTTTGTCATTTCCTAATTCTGCTCATTAACAGATGAGGAAACTGAGGCAGATAAGATTAAATGACTTGCTCAGGGTCACTCATCAAAATGGGTCTTCCTGATTTCAGGCTTAATACCTTATCTTTTTACACTACTTAGCGGCCCCTAAAGACCTATTTGAAAAAAAAAATCATTATTTTCTATAGGTATTGTATAACTTCAGATCATTACAGCATCTAAAGAAGGGAAGATAGTTGAGGATCACTTCAAATGGTGGATATAAGCAAGTAGTAAAATAAGGGATTATAAGGAAGTATTATCAGTAAAATGATGGGCTGATTTTCTTGGTAAAGAACAATAAAACAAACAACAAAAGATAATAACTCAAGTGTATCTTTGAGCTTTTGGAGAACTTGAGGAAGCATTCTAGCATGTTGGATAGGCCTCTGTGGTAAACTTATTATTATGGAGAAGATTTACACAGAATGGGAAGATAAGATATGTGTGTGATCTTATGGATTATTGAATAAAATATTTGTCTTATCTCTTTGAGTTTTTAAGTTTCTTTGATGAGAAAGGCTCTTCAGACATAGAGAAATATATTTTTATAAATGAAAATTTATGGAATCTCAGAGCTTGAGGTAATCTTGTCCAACCTGTTCATTTTCTAGATGATGAAATAAATCGAAAGTCAGATGTGTTATGACTTGCCCAAGATAGCACAGAAAATCTGTAACAGTTCAGGAAGGAGAATCTAGATTTTCTGAATCACTGTCCAGTGATTTTCCCTCCTGATTATAACACTCTGTCTTACATTTAGAATTTAGGAATACTTTTTACATGGTGAATATAACTATACTTATGGGCCAGATGGGAGATCAACACAAAAATTGTTTTTTTTTTTCCCTTCAATAACCTAGTGATTCTATGTGTGTGAAGGTACATGTTTTATATGTATTTCTTTGTGTATATATATATATGTGTGTGTATGTGTGTGTGTGTATATATATATATATATATATATATATATATATATACATATATATACATGTACACACACACACACACACACACACATATATATATATATATATATATATATATATATATATATATATATATATATATATATATATATATATATATATATATATATATAGAGAGAGAGAGAGAGAGAGAGAGAGAGAGAGAGAGAGAGAGAGAGATACACAGAAGATGAACCAGGAAGTCAAGTGCATAAATATAGCTGTAGTAATCAAGTTCATATATAGATCATTAATTTAAAACAATTAAATTTTAACATTATTTGTTAATAATAGCACCTACTTCCAAAACTGGCATGAGAATAAAAAATATAGTATTTGTAAAATTCTTTATAAACTCAAGGTAGCTATCTGTCTATTTATCTATCCTTATACACACACACACACACACACACACACACACATTTATTTATAAAATTAATAAAAGCATCAGATTTGGGAACAGGAAAATCTGAGTTCATTTCCTATATCAGACATTAGCTCTATGACCCTTTGTGAGCAAGTAACTTAATCTGGCTTAAATTTGGTTTTTTTAATCTATTAAATAGGGATGATAGCATCTACCTTGAAGGATTGTTGTGAGGCTCAAATGAGATAATAATTGTAAAGCATTTAGTATAGTACCTAGAACATAGCTATGTAATGTTACTTATTGTTATATGTGTACTTTATAAATCTTATAGAATCATATACATGCTAGCAGTTGCTATTATGAAGATAGTAATGATTGGATATAGATTAAGTATGGCTCCAGAAGACAAATAGAATGCCTACTCAGGGAGGAAGGGTAACCTTTAAGAAAAATATAAAGGGAGCATTCAAGACAAATAAATGTTGCTCATCCAATGTACTAAATCAGGAACTATCAATTCATAAAGAATTAATTAGGTAAGTGAACAATATAATTCAGGCCAGGAGAAATTAGGAACCCCAACAATTGTTTTACAAGTATTCAATTAAGATAGAACTAGCCAGATTGAGCTACCTCAATCTAGAACATTTAGGACGTCTGGTTGTTTAAGTTGCATCTGACTTTTCTTTACTCCATTTTGGGGTTTTCTTGGCAAAGTTACTGGAGTGGTTTACCATTTCCTTCTTCAGTTCATTTCACTGATGAAGGATTGAGTGAGGCAAACAGGATTAAGTGACTTACACAGAGTCACACTGCTAATAAGTATATGAGGTCGGATTTGAACTCAAGAAGATGAATCTTCTACTTTCCAAACCCAGTGTTCTAACCACTGTACACCTAGCTGTCCCAGGACTCACCACCTAGCTGCCCCAGGACATGTGTACTAACTTTGCATAAGCACCTTCTTCATCCCCACTAAAGTAACTGGGTAATCATCCTTATTTTCTATCATTTTACCCAACCTACATGCAAATTTCCTCCTCAGAAACCTTATGGCAGGCCTGACTTTTAAAAAATTTTCTTCATGAAATATTGTTTTATTTGTCAAACTAATAAAAGAAGTGCCTAGGTTTACCAGAATTCAGTGTAATCAAAAGGAGCATCTACTATTCAGTTGGGGGGTAAAATATAGGCAGAAGTGATCAGATACTGGGATTGACTAAAAAAAAAAAAAATTTAGGAATATTAGAGACAAGTTCATTTGCTCATTTCTAATTTTCATTTTCAAATATAGAACAATCTATTTGCCTATTGAGTACATCAAAGAGACAACTAGGAAAAGAAAATATATTATAGTACAATCCCATTTTCTATATTATAAAAATAAATCTCCGTATTTTATTATATGTTAGCATAATACCGATTCACATAGCTCCTTCCTACTTATCCTGGTTCTCTGCAGGTTGGAAGCTAGGTTGTCATAAACCTATGGAGGGAAATTTGAAGGTTTATGGTAGTAGAGGAATTCATTTCCTTGCCCCACAGGCACTAAAGAGCAGGTCAGATTATAGCAGGGATAATCAGGCATTTGCCCCTTGGCCTGCATAAAAATACTGTGTTTATTGGATTTTGATAAGTAAAGGGATAGCAGAGAGCCGCAAGATCCTGGAAGGTGTGTCTGGTGGTCTGGTTCTATGGGGATTTGCCAAGGTTGAAATTTTGCTAACTTTCTATTTTATTCACTCTTACAGCCCTGAATAGATGTTATTGTACCCTGTGGAGCTAGGAAGAGGATAGAGAACTAAATGACACTTATGAACCTCACAGGATGTTGGAGTTGCAAAGTGTAAAGTACTATTTTATGGAAAATCACATTTCCTAGCATTCAGTGGCGTTTAGTTCTTTTGTTTAATATATTGGGGAATTAACATGATAGTGTGGAGAAAGTGTTACATAATCTGTAAGAATATTTTTATAGAGTTGGTAGTTGTATGCATGTAATATAAATATTGACTGACAGTGGAACAAAGTAATCCCCTAAGGTTATAAAAGTTATTAAATTTGCATTACAATTTGTAAAGTTGAATACTAAAGGGAATATGGTCTAAATAAGTTAATTATTTTAACTCAACTCACTTAGTTGACTGGCATGTTTGCAGAAATATGAATTACAAGTCAAATTTTTTTGTGTGTTGTAACACAGTAGTTTGCATGATTTAGTATACCATAGAATCCATTTTAAAATTGATTGTCTTTGCAAATGGTTACCTACTGCCTAGAAATTTCCATGAGAAAACAGTCAAAGCCACCAAAAAAGATCTATCTAATAATAATAATAAATTTGCTTTTTAGAAACAGTTTATTTTTTTCTTTTTTCTTTCTTTATTCATTATACCTCTCAAATGAAAAACATACACATAAACATGTCAAGGGAAAGCCAAATAGTTTGGATGTATTTTTAATTTGTACTATGAAACCAAATGCCTTTTATCTAATGTTTTAAAATTTCTATCCAATCTACCTTGAGCCTCCACTGAATACAATAAACCATAGACAGGCAGAAAGAAAAACACTTCTGCTGAAATTCTAATTAATTAAACTTCATTATCATCCACAAATATGAAAGTAAGATTCATATAAGTAGATAGGCTATCACTGTTGAGGAGTTTTCACCAACTACAAGAATGGTGTAAAGTCACCAGGGATTTAGGAATGAATTTTCTTCATTTCATCTCATTTGGAGTGTGCAGTTTTTTATGTATCTATTGCCTGGGGCCGAAGTGCACCAGGGAGACATATGGAAAAAAGGGAGAGCCATTAAAACCTCCTAACCACACTTCAAAGTGCCAATTGTTTTTCTAGGATATTTCAGCTTTCTCTTGGGTTAAGAGTTGGGATTCTCTGATTAATCAAGCATCCCTACCTCATCCCTTAAGCCCCACCCATTTTCTTTTATGAATGGGGGGGGGAAAGAGGCCTTAGTTTCTTGATTTAGAAACTACTGACTCTTGGGAAGGCATGGCTTCCACAGAAGTGAAATGAGAGAGTGATCGATGTCCCTTATGCTGAAATAAAAATCTGAATCTATAATTTGGGATGTTTCACAATGCTCAGTAGCCTCTTTCATGAAATGGTTATGCTCACTTTGGGAATAGCACTCAATTAAAAAAACACTATTTTGAAAAATGGATTCTGGGAAAATTCCAGACCATCAGCTTGAGATTACTTTTTCTAAAGGGTCTACTTGGTCAAAAGATGCTGTTAAGTGCTTGTTTTATAAATTTTTTTTAGAAGTTTCGTAACAAAAATGTTGAGCTATCATCATCATAGCTAGACATTTTATAAGAATAATACTTTAGTGGAAATAACAGAAACCAAATGAAAAAATATATGTAGTTCCTGAAATAGCAAACTTTTATGCTCTTTTGTGCCTGTGATGGTTTGACTTTATGGGGTCTAACTTTAGGGTAAGGCAAAAATTTGGGTAAGAAGTCCGTTCAGTAATGACTAACATTTCTATAACTCTTGGTAGGCATGAAATATTTTGCAAAATCTGAGATTAAAAAAAAAAAAAGTAACCTTCCCAAAATGACATAGATAATATATGGGGAAGCTGGGATTTGAATTCATGTCTTCTAATTCTAAGGAGTTTGATATGCTAGGGAACCATGCTGCTTTTGTAAATCTTAGGTGAATATAAGGCAGTCTATGAATCTTAAACAAATTAAAGGCTCCTGTAATAACAATATTCCTCTAGTTTGGCACAGATAAATTTAAAGAGATGATATTGTGAATGAATATGTTGTGGTTCAAAATATATTTGCCTAGGGGGAAAATTGACAAAAGGGCTGAATTCCTATCTTTATAGGTACCTTTGTTCATTGGATCATAAATTTAGAGTAGATGGATCCTTAAAAGTCAGAGTACAATCCTCTTATTTCACAGATATGGAAAACTTAGTTTAGAGATGTTAATTGGCAGCTAGTTTTAAGGCAGAATTTAAGTCAGATTTTTCTACTTCAATTCCAGCATTCTATCTACTTTGCTACCTCATAGCAACATAAAATACTAGAGTTAAAAATGACCTTAGAGTGTATCTAACCCAACACCATCTTTGTTTTATAAACATGGCAATTGAGACCCAAAGCAGTTAAATAATCTTGGGAAAAGATCAGAGATCTTATTTGTGGGAAGAGCCAGAAGCCTGATCTTCTAATTCAGCATGCTTAGATAGAATAATTTGCCACCTGGAATTTATAAGTTTTATTTTGAAAAATGGGGTCTCCTTGGATTAGACCCTTTTGCTAGGTTCTGCAGGAGAATTTGTAGATAATCCCTTCCTGGTTCCATCCAATATGTTGAACTTTGGAAGCCTTTCTGGTCACAAGGGATTCAGGGATTAATACTGTATTGATAATTAAAAAAAAAAAAAGTCATCTAATTGGTTTCAGAATTGGAAGAACTGATGACTCAGGAGGTGCTAAGACAACATTGACTACAAATAGGAAAAGTATGATCTGTCTTCTTTGGAAGTTGTGAGTGAGGAGTTCTGCTTTTACCTGTAGGAATGGACAGCTACCCCATCTCCCCCCTGGCTAGTATATGTTTCTGAACATATAACATTTCTGGTTGTTTTTGTATTGACTGTTTCCTGATTTGAAGTATTACAAGATGGGAGTACCCACATAATTTTATGAATTTCGTATCTACTGAGGTCCCCTCAAAGGTCCTAATGGTGACCAGGGTCAGTAAGTATCAGAATCCACTGTGAGATGAAAATATAGTCACTAACTACTGCTGGAGTCACAAGGAGACTCAGAAGTTATTCTGAGACATAATTAGGCAATGAATAGGTATTGCAAGGTCTGGAGAAATTGCAAGATGGCACTAGTATAAGGCAGAAATGAAACAATTAACCTTATAGTTTATTCAATATATTTAAGCTTAAGTGTGGCAATTTACCCCTTCTAAATAGACAGTTGATACTAGAGTAAATTAACTAGTAATAAAGCCTGAACCTGAAATTAATTTTTTTTCAATGAACAAAAAAGAATTTTTTTTTTCTTTTCACTCCTTAATCCCATCACCATTGGGGAAAACAAAGGGAAAATAAAACCTTAAAAACAAATAATAAATTCTTGCATTGGCCATGTTAAAAATATTTGATTCATTCTGCACATTGAAACCATCACTTCTCTCTGGAATCATGGTTAGTTATTGGGTTTTTCAGAGTTTTTAAGTTCTTCCAAAGCTGTTTATTCTTACATTGCTGTTGTTAGTGTGCAAAATATTCTTGTTTAGACCATAATGCATCAGCTCACATAAGTCTTCCCAGGTTTCATGGAAACTTGTTATTCAGTTGTGTCTGCTTCTTAATGATCTCATGGATCATGGCATATACCAGATCTTTCTATCACCCACTATATCTCAAGTCTGTCTAAGTTTATGTTAATTGTTTCCATGACACTATCTATCTTTCACAACCTTTTTCATCCCCTTTTCCTTTTGCCTTCAGTCTTTCCCAGTATCAGGGTATTTTCCAACAAGTTCCATTTTATCATTGTGTGGTCCAGGTATTTAAGCTTGAGATTAAGTATTTGACCTGCAAGTGACTAGTCTGAATTAATTTCCTTAAGTATTGACTTATTTGACCTCCTTGCTGTACAAGGGGCTCTCAAAAATCTTCTCTAGCGTCATAGTTAGAAAACATGGATTCCTTATAGTTCAACTCTCACAGCTATACATTGCTTACTAGAAAAACCATAGTTTTGATTGCCTTTGTGAGCAAGGTGATGTCTCTGCTTTTTAGTAGCTTTCCTTCTAAGGAGTCAGGCCTTTCTTTTATTTCATGTAGTCATTGTTTGTAGTGATCTTTGAACCCAAGAATATAAAATCTGTTACTGCTTCCATTTCTTTTCCCTCTATTAGCCAAAAAGTGATGGGATCAATTGCCAACATCTGTGTGTGTGTGTGTGTGTGTGTGTATGTGTGTGTGTGTGTGTGTGTGTATGTATGTGTGTGTGTGTGTGTGTGTGTGTGTGTGTGTGTGTGAAACTCTAGCTTTTACTCTCCTATTTCACCCTCATCAAAGCCTTTTAAATTCCTCTTTATTTTCTGCCACTGGAGTGGTATCATCTGCATATCTGAGATTGTTGATATTTCTCCTGGCAACTTTAATTCTGGCCTTTGATTCCTCCAGCCTGACATTTCCCATGAGGTAATCTGCATATAAGTCAAATAAATAGACAGTGAGAATATACAATCTTGTCATACTCCTTTTCCAATCTTAAACCAATCCGTTGTTCCATGTTGGGTTCTAATTATTGCTTCTTGGGCCACATACACATTCTTCAGGAGATAAGTAATATGATCTGGGTACTTCCCTCTATGTACTTGCCATATTTTGTTTTGATTCACAGCTCCTGCAACTGTCTCTTTCATCATTTCTTGGGGGAACAAGAATATTCCATTAAATATAAAAACCATATTTTGTTCAGCTACTCCCCAAATGATGGGTACCCCCTTAGCTTCCAATTCTTTGTTATTATAAAAATAGCTATAATAAATGCTTATTTTATGAACTCTTAAGTAGTGATATCATGGACTTATGATTTCATATTGATATAGAACACTCCCTATATAGTTGCAAGTTATCATCCTTACTGCAATTTATAATCTTAGAAAATTTCCTAAAAGATTAAAAAACCTAACTAAGGTCACACAAATCAGTATTTGTCAGAATTTAGATAACTGAACTTGGATCTTCCTTATTTTGAGACCAGATTTCTCTCCTCCATATTATATTGCCTCTTATTACAATACATTTTCTCTTTCATTCACTTGTGATTCAGAAAAAAAATATCATTGAATGGGATGCCATGTCTTGGCCTTATATGTTGATAGGATAAGTGATTAGATATTGGGGTGATATTCAAAAGAAGAAGAAAAAAGATCCCTTCAAAATATTTTCCTTAAATTATGAAGAAATTTCCATAAATGCTTCTCATAATTTTATTGCACTTACTGATATTCTATCAATTATAAGTTTGAGATATGATCAGATATGATCCTTTTTAAAGACATATACTCCTGAGAAAATTAAGAAAGATGTTAGCCATGTCTTTCTGTGAATTAGTTTACTCAGATACTTTCCATCAACTACTCGGAGAAATCAGGGCACTAAGGTCACAGTCCAGGCTTTGGATAGTCAGAAAGAAGTGTGAAGATTCCAGGTGCCTGGGAAATAGGGACATCAGGAGGTGGGAAAGGGAAGAATAAAGGGGGAAATGATAAAGGGGAGTTAGAAGGGTGCCAAAGGCAAACTTCACCTACTTTAAGATTTTGCCCAGGGCCAGCCTAGTATGTGTTATATGTTAACTATAGCCTTAGTTATGTTGAATTTCTGACATGGCTTTTATTCCCTAATGCAAAATTTGGAGAAAAATGGAGATGAGTTAAAAATGTTATTGTTAAAAAAAAAATCAGACTAAAATGAGCTTCTGTGTAACATCTGTCAAGAAGAGTTGAGAGTTCATGCTCAGTGAGAATTATCTTCTTTATTAATTGTTTTGACTATGCCATTTCCTAGCTCAAAACTCTGTAATGAATTCCAATTGATTCTTTAGCAAATCTACATTTTGTTTCAAGGCCTTCTATTAATTGGCCCTTCTTATCACCTAATCTTTTGGCATACCTACATTTACCCTTTTGGTCTTCACCCAGCAAACCTGCTTATTGCCAAATGCCTACAGCATCCTTGCTTCCATTTTTGAGCTTTCATTGCCATTTATTTTTGTAATGGCATCTCCTCTGCCATACCATATAGCAACTCTCTTTCTAAACCATTGAGGAAGAAACAATCAAGAGACCCCATTAGGAAGTCTTAATTGAGCTAATATAATATATCTATTGGAGACTAATTAATTAATCAAGTTAAGACAAGGTAAGTTAATAAAAATGAATGTCCTAAATGCCTCTGGTGAATCCAAACACTAGAGTAACTAGTTAGAGGTCATATTGTTATATATATTATATTGTTATATTAACACGAAGAGGTAGTATGGGATAGCAAGGGAACTAACTTGCTAGTCAGGAAGCCCTGGATTTAAATTCCATTTATAACACACACTGGACAAGTCACTGAAGCTCCCAGTGTTTCTAGCTAACTCTAAAACTATCAAGTGTAGATAAGCTGTTGATCTGAATTGGTAGATGAAGCTTCCTACTTTGTGCTTTCCATACGATAAAGTCACAAGACTGGACCAAAACAAGAACCACAAGAACAATAACAGCATTTTAAACATTAATTATAGTGATTTTTAGTACTAATAATGACAGTGATGTGTTTGACACAGATTCTAGTAAATTAGGAGTCTTGACAATCCATCAGTCCTCCTGGATTCTTCTATGCTTTACTCTGTTCTTGACTAGTTATATGTGCCTGGGCTATACCATGTATAATTAACTATGTAGCTAAGTTAAGGCCATATGATGAAGAGAAGGAAACAAGGAAGAAAAGAGGGAAGGAAACAAACATTTATTAAGGG